>NC_135077.1:27642500-27882500 GCF_051107435.1 Chaetodon auriga | reverse complement strand
CTCATGTCCTCAACAATTTGCTGTTAAAAAGGATAGGGTTGGCATTTACAATTTTCTTAATGTCAACAATCCCATAGACCAAAATCAGCAATATGTTATACTTGCAGTACTCCACTGGTTCCTGCTGAAGATGCAATAGTTTTGTTTTTAGAACTGCTCAGTAGTTTCATAAAACAGCTGAACACTAGTTTTTTGAAGATGTTACTCAAAATCCAGTATTTCCAGCAGCATATGTGGGATTGAGTCGAAATAAACCACAGTTCATGGTAAAGGTAATGAAGAGTCATGTCACTGAGTGCAACAGTGTGGCTCATTGGTTTGTTTTCAAGAGTTTTTGGATAGCTGACCTTAAAACACAGAGGAATAAGACATATAATTTTGGATAACTACACAATATTTATTTGTAGGATACATTGACTACTGCTTTGTGTCTTGCGTCTTTGTACAACTCTTAGAACCAAGTTTACATTATGTTCGGGTTGTAATTGTCATAGATTATGTCAGTATTTTGGTTGCCACACACATCGCTGGAAAATGTCCTGACCGCTTGCTTAAGATACAAAGTTTCGTGGCAAGAATAATTGCTCGAGGAATCTGAACTACATCACTTTGATACCTATTCTCAAAGTAAATAAGTGACTTTTCTTTTGTAGGCCATTTTGTGTCACAAAAAACAAAAGATATTCCTTTCCTTTAAGATATTCCAAACATATTTACATTTAATTAGAAATTCTTTCTACTTCTTAATCGGGAAGATCGTTAAAAACACCTCTTCTTTCTTTAACACCACCATTCCTCACAGTCTTTCTCTACCTGACTCACTGTTTCTTAATCATATGAAGCAATTTTGCTCAGATCTGCATGAATAAGGGTGATGTGTCATTCATCAAGGGCAGAGTAATAGACATCTGGTTGGAATGTGTGCATTTATCACTGTGATCGGTCCACAATCCCTCTCTTTCACTACTGAGCTAAACAGTGTAAATGCAGATGTACAGCATGTGCACATTTCTGTACGTGCAAACACTTCCCAAACAACTCTCTCTCTCTCTCACACACACACACACACACACACACACACACACACACACACACACACACACAGACACATAGGGGATATTACATAGAATTACATCCATTTCCTGGAGACTTACCAAACCATAACCATAACCACTACTTGCCTAACCCTAACCCTAACCTTAACCCTAAACTTTAATGACTTTCATTATGGGTCCCTACAATGTGACTGTGTAAACAGATTGTGTCCCCACAACATGAGTAATACATGGCCACACATGCACGTGCGCACAGATGTACCTGGTCATCTATTTCTTGTCCATAGAGAAATACAGTATTTGCACATCAATGAAAGTGCAGGTGTGGTGGGGATACAGTCTTATATCAAACTCAGAAAGGAAATCTCAGTTTTGCTTAGCAAAATGTAAATGTGTCCTTCAGTACAATGTTTAAATTTACTTTTCAGTGAAAAATATATCTTTTCACAATACGTTGTTCATATTAAGTAAGCAAGCATTGATTATTCACCATTACCAGTTTTTGTACATTTATCCTCCTCTTGACTGAGATGGACTTTCAGTTCATTTTATGGAATTAATAATTTGCTGTAGTAATGTTTCAGGGGCCAAAAGATGCAGAACTAGTTTGTATAAAAGGTATGCATGGCATCGTGTTTCCACTTAATATCACCCCCATTCACCATCACTAAGCCATCACAAACCCACTATAATTGTTCTAAATGGGCTAAGTTGCAACACACAGAGCAAGTCTACACAAATATCTAGAAAATGTCAAGGCCATTGGAAAAAACAATGATTCATCAAATTTACCAGAGTAGAGATATCATGAGAGTCACTGAGACAGAGAATTGCATTAGCGCTTTGGAAGACACATTAGTGGGCCCAGAGAAAACAGTGTCTCAACTATACAAGCAGATTGACTGCCTATTTGAAAAAGTTGATCCACTTGAAAATTATAGCAGGTGCAACAACATCTGAATCATAAATCTACCAGAGGGATGTGAAGGCACGAACCCAGTGAAATACTTTACTGACTGGCTCACCTCTACCTGGGCCCTGATAACTTCTCCGACCCAATCATTATAGAGCAGGCACACAGGGAACTATTCCCTAGACCACCACCTGATAAGAAGCTGAGACCCGTCAAAATCAGATTCTTGAAGTATCAAGACAGAGAGAGGGTCCTGCGTACACTGCTTCAAGGGAGAGAAACACAATTCAACATGATTGCGCTCCTGTCACGCAACTCCCTGACGTGGACCCTGCTGTCACCAAATGTCGAAAGGAATACAAACAGGTGAAGAAAGACCTGACAGCCAGAAGGGTACCCTTTGCACTGCTCCATCCCACAACACTAAGGACGTTCCACCATGACCAGCAGCGATTCTTCAAAACAAACCAAGAAGCTATGGCATTCCTCAATAAACTACATCCTGAAGGTGAGTGAGAGCATGAGTGACTGTAACTGACTAATTGTTAGTGATGGTTTGATTAGCACAAGGAGGATAAACAAGCCTTATTGGACATTTTTGAGTGGTTGATGCGACCTAACTTACTTTTTTTCTTTTTTACTACACTAAAAGGGAGTCAGTTGGACACAACTGCTGGACTCACAAACACTTATACCTCAGCCACCCAAATTCAATTTACTATTGCTTGTATTAGATCTTTGACTTAAAAACTTGAGCTCTGATACTGATTTTGTTCTAGTCACATTTTGAATTGCTTTTAAAGGGATATAAAATCGAAGGCTGTAAGGTTAATATCAGATAACCAACAGGCTGTCAGCCACCTCTTACAGTAAGAGTAACGTGTTAACCTCTGTTTATTTACATAGCTGTGAGGATATGTTAGATCTGCACTTTGGAGATTGCATATACGCATATACGCAACTCTGTATAAGAAAGGCCTTACACTGTACTTGTTCTATATCAGTGCTGCTATGGGAAGGAATTAGAACTGTTTTCTGGGGGATGAACATTTATTTTTTATTTTTATAATGGTTTCTTATTTTGGCTTTTATAAATTTGTCAGTACCTAGGAGACCCGACCAAGGGTTATGCTCAAAACTCAAATATTCCAAAAGCAAGGGGAACAGCCATGTATAAAAACCTGTCCTTCAACAAATATTTCTTTGAATCTGTGGGAATACAGTGTATTGATGGAAGGAGACATGCTGCCTTGACACAGTTCTTGACAGAGTCTCAGATGCTGTAATGACAAGGACCAAAATAACTGGAGCCACACTGGCCTTTATGAAAGATCTAAACCTCAGTGAAACTTGGAGACACTTTAATCCCTGAGCCAGTTCTTTGTATTTGAGCCCCTCAGCTCCTACACAAGGATACAACAAACCCATAGAGTTTTGGAAACTGAATACTGAATACCTGGATCATCTCAGACCACTACCCACTGACACTTTCAATGTCAATACCTGTATAAGTGCAAGGATGGAGGCTGAACCCCCCTGCTCACAAAACCTGAATTTTGTTGGTTCATGAGAAATCCAGTTAAGATTTTTTGTTGAACAGATTGTGCCTCTTTCCCCAGTAGCTTTGCATTGTCACAAAATGAAAGCCAATTAAAGATGACAAATAATTTCCTATATCAATGGCTTTAAACAAAAAAAACACGACTGAAATTACTGAACTGAAGAGGCAAATTCTGAATTGAACAAAAGAACATCAAATGTCATGCTCCAAAGAGACATACCGAATATCAGTAAACAAAAAGCTCAAGTATAACCAAAAATCATCCTTCGAATCAAGCACATTCCATGAATTGGCTGAATATGCACATAAAGTCTTGGCTTTACAATTGAAGGTGGAGGATAAATCAAAAGCTATCAATTCTTTAGCAACCAAAAATGGGGCTCTAACGGGTGAAACTGAATGACTGCTTTAAACACTACTATACTCAATTATATACCCTGGAACCAGACAATCTTTCCATGATAGATACATTCTTATCAACTATTGAACTACCTAGATTAACACAAGAGGACCAGGAGAAGACAAACTTTCCTTTTACTGAAAGGAAATTGAAAAATCCATCTCCTTATTGCAATACAATAAATCAGCAGGTGAAGATAGGAATTTTATAGAGTGTAATGATTTGCTTGGCCCTCTCTTTATGGATGTTTTAAATCTGCAAAAATGACACACAAACTCTACCTGATTTCTTTTCTTTGACCTTAATGACAGCTATTCATAAGAAAAACAAAGACCCCACAAATTGCTCCTCTTATAGGCCAATTAGCCTCCCTAATTCAGACTTTACTTTCAAGGCCTTAACCAATAGATCAAATAGGTTCCTCCCCAAAACTTAGAATTATAGACCAAACAGGTTTTCTACACCAATAACTCTGGGCTGATAACCTCTGCAAGCTGTTTAATATTATTTACTTTGAGAATATATGCACTATTCCACTATGATTAGACACTGAAAAGACCCCCGAGAATGGGTATATCCCTGTCAGTCTGACTCCTTTAAGTGGGCTCCAAAAGGATTTATATGTTTGGGTACCCAGGTACATAGCAATTTGAAGAACTTATTCATGACTAACAATCCTATGCTGTTTCAACAAATAGAGTGACCTAAACGGGTGGACAGATATATACCTCAATCATTCTCTTCTTGTCTCTACAATATTATCTCAAAAACTCTTGATAAAAACATAAGTGAATTTATCTGGAATCATAAATACCTGGGGTGAGTTTGGAGAAATTCATTCATTCATTCATTCATCTTCTTTACCCGCGCATCCCATTTCGGGGTTGCGGGGGGCTGGAGCCTATCCCAGCTAGCAATGGGCGAGAGGCGGGGTAAGTTTGGAGAAATTATCATTTCAAATTCTACTAGTGGGCAGCATAAATTAAGTACATGTCATCCTTGAGCATGACTCTGCCCCCTCTTGGACACAAATTGAATTATAGGACCTTGGTGAAGAAACGATAAGTGATTTCATTTAAAGTACAGAAAAAAAGTAAAACCAAAAAACCTTCTTACAGTCCTCTTGGTTAGATCATGGTATAAAGTCCATCAAATTCTTGAAGTGAGGAATGATTTATCACCAAAAACACATCTGTGGAAAAACAAACTCATGCAAGTGATCTCTGATAATAACATTTTTCAGCTTTGCATAGTAGAGGAATAAGATATCCTGAGCAATATTATTTATAGTAAAGTATCTACATTTGATTTATCAAACAAACACTGATATTGTATTTTAAACCTGAGATCCTCCCTGAAAAAACACTTTGGTGAACAAATGATATTAGCTGACCTGAGAAAGATGGAGTAAGTGCACAGTTCAAGGCAAGTTATTAGCAGGGTATATTCAACAATGATGGATCATTGCCAAAACGAAACATATGTCAATCAAGAGAGAAGTGAGAAACTGACTTGGACATTACTACCTGTCTTACTACCTTCTAGCCAGATTTTATTTGGTAGTACAAGTACAACTTTCTTCATCATCTTAACCTCACCCCTCAGAAATTACACTAGTAGAAACCTACAATCTCGAATATGTGTTTCATATGCAGTATTACTGATTACAATGTTACACTGCACATGGCAATGACAGAATCATGAAACACGGGACGTGATGGTAAACTGTCCATCGTGTCAATGGGTGGTAGTCACATGAGGTTTGCCTTGATATTGAGAGTGGCGTGGGAGCTGTTTCTCAGACATGGGAAGGATGTAAATTTCAGGACACATCATCAATAGTGTACCTTTGAATCAGGGGTGTTTAGGCCTTTCAACATTAGACACCCTCAACAAGGGCGGCCAGTTACAGGGTGATCAAGCCTGAACTTGTGTCCCATGCCCAATCATGAAAATTTCCTAGTTGTTCAAATGGCTTAGCCTACGAAACCATGCAAGGCAGGGGCGTCCTCTTCCCTGAGTCAAGCTGCCCTCCTTCTGGAGGGTTCTGACCTGGGTTCTCAAGTGGGGGGTGTGGGCTGGTTGGATTACTGTGCGGGTTATATTGTTGTTCTTTGAGCCCAGCTAGAGTCCTTCCGCTTGATCCATATCATAGAGCCTGTCCAGAGCCTGTCCATGGATGCTAAGGTGTTTCAGCAGCCTGATGGTGGAAGAAGCCACAAAACCTCTGCATCCCACTTCAACTGGATAGACTTTTGCATTCCATCCTCGTTGTTGAGCGTCTGCTGCCAGTTCTGTGTAGCACACTTTCTTGCGCTCATAGGCCTCTTCGGTTGAACTCTCCCATGGGACTGTGAGCTCTATCATGTAAACAGACTTCAGCGAATGGGACCAGAGTACCAAGTCTGGCCTAAGGATGGTGGCTGCAATCTCAGGCGGAAAGATTAGTTGCTGGCCATTATCAACTAGCATCTTCCAATCCTCGGCCATGGCTAGCTGTCCAGCTTCTGGTTTTGTAGGGGGATTATTGGGTTTTTTCTGTCCTTCTCAGATGAATGCTGGTGCCGTAATGGAATTGGTTCCTCTCAGGGGCATGGAGTATGGTATTCCTCTTAATCTGAGAGCTGCTGCCATACTATGACCTAGTTGTGCCTCCAGGTGTAACGGCCTTGTGTGAGACTGGTCTTACAACCAGTCAGGATGTGTTTGAGAGTCGTTGGAGTTGGGCAGAGGGCACAGGTTGGGTCCTCTCCATACCACTGGTGGAGGTTTTTTGGAGATGGGAGCACATCATAGGTAGCTCTTATGATGAAGCTGATGTTGCTTGCCTCCATTTCCCAGAGCTCCCTTCAGCAGAGCTTTCTCCTCTCCAGGCCTTCCCACCTCATCCATTGTCCCTGCTTGGCAAGAGAGACAGCCTTCGCACTTCTTTCAGCCTCCTCCTGATGGTGCACCTCCTCTACCACCATTTTCCTCCTTTCTGATGTTGAGGCCTTACACCAAGTTAGTTTACTTGCTGCAAGAGCAGAGCCTTCTCTTCCCAGCTGGACATGCCCCACAATGTCGTTGTGCCTCAGGGCTGACGTAGCTTGTTGCACCACATTGGATGGTGTCCATTTTTGTCCAGTTAACAGGGGTGGTGCAGCTTTGCTGATGGTCTGGTCTCTAGAGTCCTTCAAGGTCATCTGGAGTCTCACCTAAGAGCACTTGTACTCTTTGGTGAGGCTCATAATGGGCAGTTCAAGGGCCCCTTTGCCATAGAGGCTGATGTTAGTTAGACACCATGGGACCCCAAGCCATTTCTTCACGTATGAAGTCATGGTTCGCTCCATCTTCTCCACAGTTGTTATTGGGACCTTGTAGGTAGTGAGTGGCTGCATCACCCGAGGGAGAAGTCCAAATTGCAGGCACAAGAGCTTGAGCTTCCCTGGCAGTAGGGTCTTATTGATGTTGTCCAGACTGTTGGTGATGTCCTGTCTTATTTGCCACACTAGGTCTTTGTCCCTGAGGCTTGCGTTGTACCATCCGCCCAGGCTTTTGATGGGTTACTCAGACACCGTTGGTATTGGGTCGTCACCAATGCAGAACTTAATGTTTTTAAGCTCTCCCTTGACTACTGAGATGCTTCGTGACTTGTTCGGGTTGATTTTCATCCGGGCCCACTTATGTTGTCCTGCAGTTTTCCAAGTACCCGCCTGTTGCATGCTGCAGTAGTGGTCAGAGTGGTCATGTCATCCATGACTGCTCGGATAGTCATGGACTATCAAAGGATTCCCAGAGGAGGTTATGGGGAACTGATACAAAGGCATTGGCAAGGTCAAAGAAGATGGCATGGAGGTCTCTTTTGTCCCTCTTCGCTGCTTGGATCTGGTGCCAGATCATACTGGTATGCTCCAAGCAACCAGAGAACCCAGGAATACCAGCCTTCTGTACGGATGTATCGACGTACTTGTTCTTCTCCAAGTAGGTGGACAGCCTCTATACGATCGCGCTGAAAAAGATTTTCCCTTCAACGTTGAGAAGGCAGATTGGCTAGAGTTGACCGATGTCTGTAGCATCCTTCTCCTTGGGAATTAGCACACCTCCAGCCCTTCTCCACGCCTTAGGAATTATTCCCTTCTGCCACACTATCCTCATGAGCCTCAGAAGATAGCAAAGAACGTCTGGTGCGTTCTTGTAGAGCTTAAACAGTACTCCATTCGGCCCAGGGGCTGATGCTGATCTTCCGCACCTTACTGTGTTCTCTACTTCTTTCCATTTTGGAGGGCCATTCTCCGAGATGAATTCAGGAGGTTGAATAGGTGGGATGTCATGTGGAATAACTAGCTGTTCATGCCTTTTCGTGTCACAGTGGACCTTTTCCAGATGTTGTTCCAGTTCCTGCTTTGGAGTTTTCAGGATTCCGCTTTTTTCCTTAGTGAAAAGGTCTTTGATGAACTTGTATGGGTTTTTATAGAACTGTATTCTTGTGTGTTCCTTCCTCTTGTGACGTTTTCTCAAGTTCTCTGCTCTACGTGAGGTTGCCCACCAGCACTTGATGTCCCCCTGGAGTAGCATGAGACCATCTCTCTCTGCATCAGAGACCTTCTTCCACTGCTTTCTCAGCTGCCTTCTCTCTCTGACCAGTCTTTCGACCTCTTGCTGCCTCCTGGATTTGGCTGGTGCTGGTGTTGCTTTGTAGCTTCTCCTTACATTCACTCCAAAGTGCTCTTCTCCATAGTGGTTGATGATGTCGCCCATCCTTTCTAGCTTTCTCTCTGCTGTGCCCACTTGTTGTTCCGGGATTCTTGTCAGGTCATTGTTGACTGTTTCCCACTCTCTCTTTTCAACGGCTTTGGGTCACTTCACACTCGCACTGTGCCCTTTGATCTTTTCCTCCTTGGGAGGTCTCTGTGCTTGGTTGGGTTCCTCCACCGGCTTTTCTGTACTTGTATTATCCTCCTCAGTGACGGGGTGCTGAACTTTGGTTTTTGTCCTGTCGCTGTGCTTCAATTGACTGATTTGACTGGTTGCTTCGTAAGAAGTACTGGTCAATGCGAGGCCCTTGTCTCTGCTCTGTCAAGCACCCTCTCTTTCCTTGGTGGGTCCTCAACCCCCTGTATGATGTTTTCATCGCAATATTTATCACAATATTTTGGTTTGATCAGTGAGACACACTGACAAAATTTATTTTTATTAGATCTAGAGCTCAATATTAGATGTAGAGCTTCATCTCCTAAGAAATGTAGCAAACTTGAAACTAAACCAGAGTTCCAGAAAATATATCGATATCTACAATTGATTGCTCTTGCTATTGTTAGAAAGTGTATTGCATTGACTTAGAAATCAGATTCCTCTTTCTATGTATCAAAATGATTTTCAGAAATGACTAACAACATTCCCTATGAGAAAATCGTGTATGTCTTGAAAAACAGATATGGTGTATTATTAAGGATCTACCAGTCTTTTATTGAACACATGGAAACCAAAATATGGTGCAAGATATTTCATTTGTATCCACATCTAGGAGACAAACCAAGTGTGTTTTACAGAGGCTCAAATGATTGTAATCATTCATTATTTTAATAAACAAGGAAAGATTAAGGAGAACGCTGGTATGGCACCAGCTATTGCTAATAAACAAGATAGTCAAGCTGATGCAGTTAATGAACTGGGTCATAAGTGTCAAACTCAGGGCCCGCGGGCCACATCCAGCCCAGCGTACAATTATATCTGGCCCACAAGATCATTTGATATATCTTTTGTTCATATGAAGCGCCGATAACACACAAACTACAAATCCCATAATGCAGCGCAACACCTGCCTTACCGGACGAGAGGCTACCTGCGATCATTCCCGCATCAAAAACATCGGATCAATTAAGCATCTGTTGATGTAACCCTAATATCAAGTCAAACCTAGCACCTAACAACGGCCAAGAGAAAAGTTCTTGAAACAGATCCTTTCAAAACTGGTGGGAGGCTGAGCATATGTTTAATGACATTGCCGGTAAATCCGTTTGTCTTATTTGTGGAGTTAATGTGGCTGTAGTTAAGAAATATAATCTAAGACGGCACTATGAGACGAATCATCAAGTTCAAAAACCTGAATGCAGAGCAGAAGCTACAAAATGTAAAAAAGTTGAAGAGGAATCTGACATCACAGCAGACATTTTTCACCAAAGCAAAATCACAAAGTGAAGCTGCTGTGAAAGCAAGTTTTATTGTGGAAGAGGAGATAGCCAAATCTGCCCAGCCATTTACTGAGGGAGAGTTTTTGAAGAGCTGCATGATGAAAGTGTGCAACGTCTTGTGTCCAGACAAAAAGCAGGTGTTTGCAAATGCAAGCCATAGCAGAAATATGATTGCTGATCAGGTTTGTGAGATGGCCACTGATTTGAAAACACCGTTGATTAAAGAGGCAAAGACTTCGTTGCATACTCCCTTGCTGTGGACGAAAGTACTGACACGACTGGCACTGCACAGCTGGCCATCTTCATCCATGGAGTGGACTCCAGTTTGTGCATTACAGAGGAGATAAATTGATGCACGGGACAACAACAGGAAAAGATATATCAACGGATGTCAAAGTGTAACCAACATGAAACTGCTTTGGGGCAAACTTGTTGGACTTACAAGAGATGGAGCACCGATGATGTGCGGTGAAAAAAGTGGAAAGACGCAGAATGAGAGCTGTACTGGTGAGTTGACAGCCTATCACTGCATCATACACCAGGATGATCACTGATATGTGTGATGCAGCGAAGGCATTTCAAGTGAAGCTCTTCTTATGGGAGACACAAATGCACCAATGCAACTTGTCTCACTTTCCCTGTTGCCAAGTAATGTTGAACCAAGTCAGCGCCACGGTGTTCCCAAATGCACACTTTGCTGATAAACTGAGCACACTTCGCACTGAATTTGCACGGCGCTTTGGTGACTTTGAAGCACAGAAAAGTAATTTCAAGCTGCTTCGCAACCCATTTGCAGTCGACGTGGAAACTTCACCTGTGCAGATTCAGAGCTGATAGAGCTGCAGTGTAATGGGACACTAAAGGCAAAGTACGACAATGCGGAACACATTTTTATGTTATAATTTCATGAGATTAATGTAAAGATCAGCTGTGTGTGTATATAAAAGAACAGAGGAACAGTATTGCTTGCTTGCTGGTGTGGAGAGCTTCTGGTATGAACTGCCAGGCTGATGCTCGCATGAGAATTGCCTATGCCTATTGGCTGTCAGATTCTCTCTCTCTCTCTTTTTTTAATGTTATTTTACCTTGTTTATGATTTTCTTTTTATACATTTTTTCTACAGTGTTCATGTCCGTCTTTTCTTTAACATTGCATTTCTGTGTTTATGTGAAGTTGTGACAATTTTCTTGCCCGCCACTTTGCACTGTACAGTTGCCTCTCTCAGGGGTTGTTACAGGGCTACACCTATACTCACAGAGTTTCAATATGTAACTAGCATTCTATTTCGTCTAGACTTTTCTTTCTAAGGCTGTGACTATTGGGTTCAGGGCAAAGCTGATGTAATGAATGCCCAACGTGACATGAAGATGCACCAGCACATATCATATCATATCATATCATACATCATTGATCTCTGCACAGCCTTGGTGGCAGGATGATATGTGAATGATGAAATGCATGTTTTTTACTCATAGATGGAGCCAAAAAATTATCTTTACAAGTGGACCATCTAAGCATGTAACATGTTGTAATATAAGGGGCTCTCCTAGCCCCTTATATTACAACATGTTACAGTTGTTACAGTTACAGTTACAATACAAGTTACAGTTACAGTTACAATACAACAATACAATTTTACCTTGATTCACATTAATTTTAATGTGATTATTTATTCATTGATTTATTTTCTTATGAAGAGACTAAAATGTAGTAACTAAAAACTTTGTCAAAAACGTATTTTCATTTAAAAAAAAAGAGATTAAATGTTCGAGACTTTTTTTTTTGCAACAGTTCCATTTCTGGTGAAGGAACTACACCCACACAGCACAGTTAGGTGTGTGTGAGAAAAAGGAAGAGAGCATGTGTGTGTGTGTCAGTAAATGCAGATGTAGGTACATGTGTGTTGCTCATTGTCACGTTTTGGTTAATACAGGGAGATGCCAATGTGAACAACTGTCAACAGCCAGTTGGGAAACTAATCAACAATATAACTTTATCATTCAGGGACAGACTTTTGCATTTATTGAGTTGCAGTGGCAGAACTAGACTTTTATACAAGGGTGGGCAAGCCTGTATCAGGGGGTCCAACTACTATAGGCCTAAAAAAGGAAAATACAGTTATACAATTAAAAAACATTATTTAGAAAACTGCCTTTAAATCATGGGATAGTAGCCAAATGCATCTAGGAATTAGTAAAGTACTATCTGATGAGTAACTGCAAAAGTACATGCTAAAAAAAATGAGCCTGAGCAGTTTTACAGATGTTTTAACACAGGTATATCCAGGCGCTCATTTGGGCACATCTGGGCAGAGTACCATTACCTCGTCCAAGCATACGGAGAAACTCCTCTGTTGAAAACACTTTTTCAGCCTTTTTTCTGCTTGCTATTGTTCGTATCTCTCATAAAAAGACAAAATGCAACAAAAACCGTAAAATAAAAATCTTTGGCTGCTAGCTCGCTGAGTTTCCGTCGCACAGTGAGGAGGCAGACGTCTTCGTGATCAGCAGACAGCAGATTGTGTGGTTCTGCCTGGTTTCCTCGTTCATGATTCCAAAAACACGCCGCTTTCAATGAGACATGCAGTGACCTGTCAATCAACTGGGGTGGCACCTGAGGTAGCCAATCAGTTTCCAGAGGTGGCCAGTGCTACCCCAGCCACCCCTCTAGCCCCGCCCCTGTTGAGTTGGTCCCACTAAGATGCTGTCCAGCCAAAAAAAAAGCTATTATTTGTCACTTTAGCCTTTGTCAAATTAGTGTTCATCTTTATTCAAGCCAGAAACTTTAGTGAATTTAAGCTAATGTTAATATGCCATCATGGTCCATCCAGCTTGTCATTTATTTTGGTAACGCCATTCTCATAATAGTTTTTTGGAGTTAAAAGTTTGCGGTGTGTGGGAAGCCTTTCAAACTTAGTAACATACATCTTCCTACATCTCAACACTGGCTCGGCCAGATTATCATTCATGTCATTGGAACACTGGGTGGAGGAAAATTGTTAACATTACCCCTACAAAATGGTACGTCTTTGGACATAAAGTGAAAATGATAAATTTATGTGTGGAAATTAGCCTCCATGCCTCATATCTCATGCCTCAGTGCTCAACAGGAAGGAGATGCAAGACACTCATTCTTCTCAGAACTTCCAAGAAATTCTTTGTTTTAGTTGCTGTTCTGTGTTTGTTGTCAGACTTTTAGTTTCTCCATGAACAAATAAAAAACACTGTACTTGCTTTGAATTACATTGTCAAAACAATCAATGGGAGTGGAGTTTTTGGTATTTGGGAGCTCTGAACAACTTGACAGATTATTATTATTTCAGAGGAATATGTGACACTCGAAAACAAATTAGGTTAAATAATGATTTGAGAGGTGCTGGGAACAGATGAGTCCTTTAAAGGAATTTGCTGCATTTCTGAAGCAGTAAATGTCAGCAAAATACATTTTATGTAAAAGCATGTTTTCCTTCATGTTGTCTTGCCATCTCTTCTGCCTTTTCTGACTTTTTTCAAAATTTTGTTCAGTATATAACAATAGGAAAATAAAGTTATTTAGATGCACTTCAAGCCACATTACAGGGTTACTTGATTTTAAAGTGTTGTAATGTGCCAGCAATGACTAATGTTTAAAAATTGAACAGAGAGAGGCATACCTGGTAACCAGTTTGTGGATGAATAAAAAAGTATTTACCTGAATCTAAAAACGTCACTCCTGCCCTGTTAACCCCAAGCTCTTAATAGTCTACTTTAACATGACCTGAGTGTGCATGAGCGAGGAGGTCAAGTTGAAAACATTTTGTTAATATTTAAACACTCTTTTTTTTCTCACCCAAACCATGAATTAAACACTGTCCCTATGAGTCACACCATGCTCTCTTCTCTACTGCCACTGCTGTGCTATCACACAGTTTTGTCTTTTTCTTATCTCACTCCATCTATCCATCCCTTACTCATCCATCCTTCTCTTCTTACTTTCCTACATTTATCTCTCAACACATCTTTCTGCCTCTTTCCCTTCCTCTACCTCTCCATCCCTCTCTTTTTTCTTTCTGTGGTTCAATAATTGATGTGAGGCATTCTGTCTCCCTTCAACTGGGTGGGGAGGTTTAAGAGACATGACTCGGCTATGGAGGGCACTTTGTACAACCCCTCACATGCTCACACACAAACATACACACACATGGAAACACACACACACATTTTACTGCAGAGTTCAAGCAAGGGTCATTTCTGTTGCATTAATGTTGCAGGAGAGAAAGTGCTTGGTGTGCATGCGTGTTAAGCATTTATTCAGATCCCCTTAAGTTGACATCAAATAGGATAACTGTGTGCGTGTGAATCACTGTCTCACTGAGTTAAGAATTCCTTTCCCTTGAACAAACAGTTAGCATTACCAAGGTTGAGGGTATGTTTCACTTCAATTGAACTGTGGCCTTCTGCAACATCTTGATCCTTAAAACTTGTGTAATTAATTCAGATGTTTTGGCATAATGTAGGTGACAATTCTTCTAATTGTTGGTTCAGCAATTGAGACGTGGATTGATTTCAGTGACCAATCAGCCCGTCCAGTGAATGAAGATAGTCTAGTCTGTAAATGTGGATGTTATTCGGTTTGTTACACAAGTCTGAAATTGGTTTTGAGACAACACTATGGTGTTTTTGGAATGCTCCTGTGCTCTCCTGTGTTCTGTGGAGATGTGTGGGGCTTGGTTTCCTCTGTGTCCTTTTCTGGCAGAGGCTGGGCGTGGTTCACCAGGTGGTTTGGGAGCTGGCTCCAACACAGCTGGCACTAATCACAATCTTGGACAGGATAAAGACTGTGGACTGCTGTGGACTCGTCGCCAGATTGGCTCTGCCCTTCAGTGGTATTGTTGGCTGCTCTCGAGTGTTATTTGAGAATTCTAAGTCTACTGTTAGTGTGTTAATCTTGTGTTCTCCACCAGTGTGTAAGCACCTGTATCTCTTCTACAGTTCTACAGTAAGTTAGATTTACTGTATATGTGGTGGTAGTCTTGCTCTTGTTACATTTAGTTATGAGGTAACTAGAGGGTTTATGGGCTGTGATGTAAAGCACTGTTAGTTCCCCTGTTGTTTCATTTAGTTTCAGGGTACCTACAAGGTGCACATGCTGTAATCTTAGGCTTTTCAAGTTTGTGGTAATTTTTGTCGTGTTCATTCATGATAATGATATCTTAAAGGAACCCTTTTTTTTTTAGAAAAAAAACAAAAAAAACTCTAGTATGCATTTATTCCATCATTTCAATTTCACATCTTGTCTTGTATATTTATACACACACATACACACACACCATCACTCCACCTTCCCTGAAACTGCCAGAGTTTTGGTTCAGTTTTATGCTCATACTGTACCCTGTCATTAAAAAGTAAGTAAATTAAAGTAAACACAGGCCATCAGGGTTTGCATTCTTCTCAGTGCACTTTTTGGGAAAGAATGTGGTTTTGATTAATATGGTCTGTGCCATCCTGTGTGGTCAGTATTAAACCAAGACCTCGGTCTGGTCTTTTCCTAAAACTGAGCCAAGAGTGTCTGAACATGAGCAAAAAAATGTTTCAGTGTCGCAGTGGCACAAATGCCTGTATCCCATTCTCTCCATGTGTCTTGCTTTAAACATCACAGTTTTGATGGTGGTTCCTCTGTTTCTCAGAAATGGCATAATAACCAATGCAATTAAATAAACACACTTTAAAAGTTCACAAACACCCCAGACAGCCCCTGTATGGAGGATAACTACCATTTCTTCTGTTCCAATTAAAATAAAATATGCAATTAAAATATCTCATTCTAACGTTTAATACAATCAACATAAAAGAAGGATATAGGATAAGTTAACAGATTGATAATTTTATTGATCGCGTGCATCTCTTCATTATTCCAGTCCGCCCTTCTCTGTCTCTCTTTCCTGTCTTAATTGAAAGGCCATGGCAGGGGACCCGAGCAGCAAATAGCCTGATCAATACAATGCCTGATGTGTAAATTGATCGTGTTTGTGTGTATGATGGAGACTGTTCTTGTGTGCAAGTGTTTGAGTAACAGAGAGACCCTTTCCTCTGTGTGTGTGTGTGTGTTTCTGCGTGCACAAACACACGTGTGTGACCATGTGTGTAGTCATGCTCCCACTTATTGAGGTGTTCAATCAGTCTAATTCATTCTCGCCCAGAGACTGCTGTGTGGTTGCAGGACGATTCATTTACTCTGCAGGCTCCAATCAAGACTATTCCCAGCATTCCCTGCTGTAATAATCACTGAATATGAAATTAGAAGATCCATAATGCCAAACTGCTTCACACTTTGGCCCTAAGTGTGAATGACTGAGTCTTTCTAATTTTTATGATTTAAATTCATAGTGGACATCACATTAGAGACAATCAAACTTCGATGAATCAACTATAATCTGATAGTTATCTAATAGAATCTTTTAGGAACAAGAAAATACTCTCAATGATTTGTCCAAATAAATGAATTTATTGAGAATAATATCAAGGTCAAGATCAAACTTAACTTTTTTCTCAAAAAACAAACAAACAAATAAACAAAAAATAATTAATCTCAATATTTCAATCATTTAAATTAAGTCCACATGACACCACAGTACAGTGGTACATCGTATGATGCCTCTCTGACACACATGATGAGTACAGCGACATGTCAGTGGCACTGTACTGCATGTGAGCCATGATATAAAAATAGAAATGTAGATGGATATGAAGTGTTGACCTGGATTCAAATGTCTATTGTGTTATGCACTACAGATAGAGCCAGTTTATCCAACTATGGCTAGCCATGAGAAGTCTCTCTGAATATAATCTTTATATTTCTGGTACCGTGACCTTTAAAGTTCTGGATTGTCATACAAACTTTTGTAACTGTTTATTGTGATGAAGGCCTGCTCAGATGAATATGATTTGGCCCAACTTTGTCAGTTGGGAGCAGTTTAGAGCATTAAATCAAAATGATGAACTGTTTCAAGAGCAAGTCAGACGCATTATTGCTCCATCTGCAGTAATGATCTCTTCCTGTCTTTTACACAGTATCAGTGTGGCCTCTCAATCAACCTTTCTTAATAACCAAACCCAGGCAGCCTCCTTGTTTGTTAACAATAATTCATTTTCTCCACTAAGAAAGCTATTTCCAAAGGTAAACATAATCTCAGAACACTCTTCAAACTCCATCCTACATTACAATTATTATCATCTGGCTGAGCAGTGCACTTTACTGCCATGGTGATCTTTTCTCTCAGCTTGTCAACAATGATCTATTAGATGAATATAAGCACCAAAATGTGAGTACACAAACTGGGAGGTCAGGAACAACAAGGCAAGCAGTGATCATGTCCTTTCTAAGAAGTTTAGGAGGGCTTTTTATCTGACTTGCAAAATGGAAAGTAGAATGCGTGATGCTTTGCTAACAATTTGTTACATTTGTTTACTAATGTAATTTCACAAATGTGAAACTGATTTGCGAGTAAGATCGACATGTGTAAAAATGTACTGTTCCTTTAAATGGTATTAGGGTACAGATTGCTTGGTATATGGTTGTGGGTGATCCTCTATATGTTAATATATGGTACACTCACAATTTATTAACAAATCTTGTTAATCTTATTTGTTGTGCAGTTAAGGCTTTAACACTTTATTTTAGGGGTCCATAGTTTCACAATAATTTCCAAAAGGCTTCCTGGAGAGAAGGATGTAATTTGGTACTAATAATAGGGGAAATGGAAACAGTTTCCAATTGTTATACTTCTAAATAAGTCATTTAAAAGTCTTTGCAGGTTCGCTGAATGTGAAACAATGGAAAATGTGCCATTTTAGGAATAAAGTGACCAATAATAAATTCAGTATTTACTATGTCTAAACTAAACACTTACCTTGAGGGAAAGTCCTGTTTTTTCCTATAATTAGCATCAAAATGCATCATTCTTTCAAGGAAATATATTAAGTCATGATTAGGATGTTGTGAACTGGTTTGATATACAATGAAAAAGTGTTATGACAGAGAAATCTGGCAGAGGAATTTATTTTGTGTTTTGTTAATTCTGGGTTTACTCTTGCACAGCTGCATGTGTAAAAATAATTATGTCAGATTTCCCTCTATGTATTTTTCTTTCTGTCCTTATGAAACCCTGATATGTAGAACAGTGTTTGATGGAGAAGGTAAAAATACACCAAATATTGAACGAGTTTATGTTATGTTTTTTTTATGTTTATGTTATAATTCATTAATAAACATTTTCCTTTTGTTTGCAAAATAATGTATTCAGACTGACAAAGATATGTATTGTATGTCCTTTTGCAGAGTAATGCTACCTATGCTTCAGGGTTTTAACTGCCAGAGGGTTTAACTCCCTGGTAAGTGCTGTGTAAAAAGTATTGTCAGCACTGATTGATTGACTGGCTGATATCAATTATGCTTGACGGCTGGAGTGTCTGAAAAACCAAAGACAGGTAACATTTTTTGCAGCAGACTGAAACATGTAAAATTTGCATCATGCACTGTTAGGACTATAGATCAATGAGAAATACACTGAGTGGAATTAGGGAGGTGTTTTGCTCTGATAATTTAGTCTTGAAACTCTTGGCTGTTTTGTTGTATTTGAATCAAATGATGAACATTAATGGATAGATCCCAAATATCATATGCAACAAAAAAAATGCATTTGTAGTTATTTAAAGACACTAGAAAAATGGTAAAAGTCCAGAAGTCGATGCAGTGGTGAAAACAGAATTATCTGAGTATGTTCAGTGGATCAGATGGTCTTGGTCAATAAAAAGTCTCTTTGGGATCTTTCATCAAATTTTCAGTAGACCTGCCTCCTTCTCAGTCACTGCTGTTACTCTCCTTCTCTCTGTTTGGTTCTTCCCTGCTTACTCTTTACATACCATGTCTTATTAATGTCTATCCTGCTCAATCTGATAAGATGCAAAAGGACATTTGTTGCTATGTGCCATGCCAGTCTGAAACTGCTAAAATTGACTGTTTAAATAAACAATAGCTATGATTCAAACAGTAAGGAGGTCTGTTACATGTATCATACAAATTCAAATGCATTGTTTGGCATGTGTTTCAGTTACGTAGCACTTGATGTAACAGCTTTCAAAAGTAAAGAGGTAGCATATTTCCTGTACCATGATTGCACTATATTGAGAGAAACTGAAAAAACAAAAAAAAAACAAAAAACTACATCATGAGCTATTCACATTCATTTTGCCATAAAATCACAAGCTAATTCAGTCAATACCCAGGTATACCATTTGACCTTTTACAAATTTAAATCTGCTTAATCAAAATGCAGGTCCCCATTAAGTTTTGAGGTGAAGACTGAGGTTAAAGTTAGGGTAAGGTTAGGTTTGGGTAGAAGCTAGGGTTAGGGTTAGGGTTAGGCAAGTACTGGTTATGGTTATGGTTAGGGTAAGTCTCCAGGAAATGAATGTAAATCTGTGTAATGTCCCCAAAAGTGTTGAAAACCTAACGTGTGTGTGTGTGTGTGTGTGTGTGTGTGTGTGTGTGTGTGTGTGTGTGTGTGGCATTAAAATGGCGCCTGTCTGGAAATAGGTCCATTATGGGTTTAAAGTAGTTTTAGTCTCCTAAACATTCCTGACTCACTCTCTTTCATTTTCTCTTACTTTACAGTGTCTTCTCTCTCCCTCTCTCTCATTGCCTCTCTTGCTCTACTTCTCTCTGCTGTCTCCAAACTTCTCTCTAGCCTATTAGTGCTCAGTCTGTTCCAGCAGAAGACAATATGTCTGCTCCAAATCCAGAGAGGAGGTCTTAAAACACTCTCCTGAGAGAGAGGGAATGCAGAGAGGGAGGGATGCAGACAGAGAGAGAGAGGGAGAGAGAGAACACACACATGCATAACATAGGGAGGGTTTTCTGGGTGCACTTGCCTCTTGTTTTCCGAGTACCAGAGGTGCTTTTCTGATTAGATTTGCATATATGAACTCAAAGTGCAGACCTGTCAACACTGGGATTTGAAAAGGGAAATTTTCCAGCACCCCGCCCTGGGTCGTCCCACCAGCCTTTCCACTGTCCATAAAGCCCTTACATTTAGACAAGAGTACTCACAGTGAATCCTTAAATCACCACTAGGCAACCACTTGTTTTAAAATATTAGAGCTACAAGGATTGGGTTAACGAGTTCCTATATTCACTGACTACAGTAAGGTGGTCGGATTAAGATACTGGTTGAAAGTGAAATGCTGTGAACATCCCTGTATTCTAGAAATAAAAATACAAAAGGGCATATAAATTCAACACATAAGACTTATTAATTGAAGAATATGTACACATCACTTACACATCATGCTCCATTTGTGATTTAGAGCGAGTCTGGATAGGGTGATTATGAAAATGGATGAGAGAGGCACCATCTGATATCGCCGTGTTGGTGTCATAATTATGTTGCTCCAGGACAATCATTACAACTGACCAATCACTGGTGTTACTGTACAGGCAGTGTATGTTCATGTGATTTGGGGGAGTGGCTTTGGTGGGTGGCATGAAGGGAAGGGATGAGATTTTTTGGTTTTATGCTTTCAAAACGTAGCTCACTCTCGTTAGTTTCTCCTACATTACCTACTCAAGCTTTAGTTTAACAGGTGTAACAAGATGAGCAACCACATTGCTGACATTACAGTTGCACTATGAATTAAATACTGGTAAGGTTTGTGTGTGTGTGTGTGCGTGTGTGTGTGTGTGCGTGCGTGCGTGCGTGCGTGCGTGCGCATGTGTGGGTGCGTGTTTGTAAATCTACATCATGTGAACAATGATGCAATGTCACCAGGGAAAGATATGGTCAACACTGACGCCAGACATCAGACATACCCATTACACACACACACACACACACACGCACACACAAACATGTCAGGCTTATAGATGATATGGTGGAGGAAAAAAGCAAAGCAGACACACTATGTCTGATGGAAGACGGAAAGAGTCAGGAAGAACTGGGTACACAAAGGAATAAACAATAATAGAGCATCATGTGTTGCACAGACTGATATTAATAGTTATGGATTAAAGCTGTCAATAGTTCAGTGTTGCAGACTTATGCTTTTCAGGGAGGAAAGGAAATGTGTGTGCTCTAGACATGAAGCAAATAATTAACAAGAGAAATCTGATCAGCGGGTGGTTTTTGGTAAGAAGTGTAACATACACTATGATCCTATATGAACATTATAACTGAAACTGCATCATTTTAAGGTTGGGCCAGGGTAGTTATTGGTATCCTTTTATTCAACATTATCTTGTTATCTTGCTCATGTATCACTCTACATCCCTGCACCACTTTGTGTCTGTTTTGCTTGTTTGTTTGTGCTTTTTTGCTGATTCTTTCCAGGAATTACAGCCTATTTCTGGTTCATCTCAGCTGTGGCTTCCCTGCACTCAGACAGGGCTTTGGTTTGTTCACAACTGCCACCATTCTCCATTTCCACCACTAGCGGAATCTGCTACTAGCTACCACCTGCTTGTTTTCAACCCAAATAGCTATCTAGTGCTCCAAGACAGAGACGCTCGCCAGATCATATCTCCCCAGAACTCTGGAATTCTCTTGTCTGTGTCAATTGTGCACTTCCACTTGAGAGACTGATTGCTCATCTCACCCCTGGCTCTCAACCTGCTGCTGCTGGCTTAGCTAGGCCTGTCTTTAGCCTCGTGGCTGGGCTAGCCATGAGGTTGACCAGTGTTCAAAGGAACTTTGTCCCACTGGGTCCATAGCATCCCATGTTCTCCCTCAACAGCAACAGAGAATTTATTAAATTAAATATGCTGAACAAACCGCACAGAGATGCATAAATACAAATAAAATGTATTAAAATAACAAAAAGAAAAATGTAAAAAGTTTTAAATGACATGTAATATATCTTACATCCCAACTAAAATGGATCCATGGTTCTTCTTCTTCTTCAGATACTCATTGGATTCAAACCCTGGGAGAAATCATCGGCTGAAACATGAAATGTATTCGAACAGGCCCATAAGACAGTGGCTCAATATTGGGTAGAATTTCAGGAGCCACCTTCGGGAAACATATTAATTATATATATAGTCCTGAATGCAAAGAAGACTCCAATGAAAATGCAGAGGGAACTACCTCACCGTAGTAGATTTTGGCAGAATTGGCAGAACTTGTTTGGTCAAAAAAGGTTTTGAGAAATACACACTGTGCTTGGTCAAGTTTGAAAAATCATATGAAGAGTAAGATTTAAGTAAATATGAGTCCTTATTTGATATGCCATTTCTCCACTTTTTCTTATCTCACGGTGTTTGGGATGTGCCTTTGCACAGCACCGTGGTTATTGTTCTTTGTGTGTACACGTTCTTCACGGCAGAAGGTCACACAGAGGAGGGGGAGGGGTTGACTGAAGTGCTTTTAACTTTCCCCTCTTCCTCTCATGTCATCTTTCCTGTCTCCCCCTCTCCGTCTCTATCCCTCTGGAGAGGAAAAGGATAAGAGGAAAAAAGACAAGTGTCTGCAGCAATTGCCCCATTAAGTGTATGTGTGTGGATGTTTGTGTGTGTGTGACCGAGTGCAACATGAGTGATCGTCCGATAGCAAACCTGGTGAAACGTCTTTGTCTCTCCCTCTTCTTCTTCCGCTTTCTCTTCCTCTGTTTACATCTCTTTCTTATTTTTCTTCCCACCTTTACATGCACCTCACACTCACTCACACACACACACACACACACACACACACACTGGCCTACACTTGAACATATCCAGCAGCCTCTGCTGTAGCTACTCTGTGAGGTCAAAGAGTGTAAGTGTCGTCAAATGCATGTGAACCTCCTGGGACTCCAGTTCTCCCTGTCGTCCCCCCCACCCTCCCACCCCTTTCTGCTTTTATGGAAACCACAGTAACCACGACAACTCCAGGCACAATTACTACCTGCTCCCTCGTGTGTATGTGTTAGTATGAGGGAGAGAGAGAGAGAGAGAGAGAGAGAGAGAGAGAGAGAGAGAGAGAGCGTAGTGATTTTGAGTGGAGACAGAGATGTGCCCTGGCTTTGCTTATACACAGAAAGAATTCCCCTTCTTAACATACAAGTGCACTAACCTGCTTTTGGGTCAGAGCATGTAACTGCTGTAATTGGGATAGAGTAAGCTGGGTAAGCTCATACTGTGATTAGAAGCAATTTGGTTAAAGCACTGAGATCATAGAACATTTAGTGGAGCTCTATATGTAATTAATGGTTAACCTCTGGAATCTTCTGACAGAATCTGAAGTGAAGATATCATGAAATTACAATTTACTGCCTTTGTAGAGAGATACATTTTGACTTAAAACTAACCCAGGCAAAAGGTTTTTCGGATTTAAAGTTAAAATTTTAGTTTACAGAAAACTCATCATGCACAAGCAACAAATAAAAAAAATCAATTATCATATATATTTTTTTGTCACTTTGTATATTAGGATCTTGATGCAGATTAAAAAAAAAGAACTGCTGACATGAGGCGCATTCATGTGCAAGTAGAGGCTCTAAATAAGAGACTGCAGTGATAGTCTTGCTTGCAGTAAAATCAGCCACAAAAGAAAAGAAAAAGGCAAATATGGAAACAGTTGCCCGTACTACAAGAAAAATGTTGATGTATGAAAGCACGAGTTTTATTTTCACTGTCCTGGCCACCGCTTTTATTGTTATGGTCTAAACAAGGTAATTGCTGAGATCACATAAAGTAACATTGTGTGAAATAGGTCCAACGGGAAAAACATAAGCAGTCAGACAAACACCCAGGTTGTAAACACACTGACAAGCTATCACTTAAAATGCAGATACTGAAAAGTAAACCTGTAATATTGCCATTTATGCCTAATTGCACAAGAATACTGAGAGTGCACGATAGATAGTAGGTCAACTACTACCAATGGTAGTATGTAGTAGTTCTACCTCTCTGTAACTTAAAGAGCGTTGTCATCATCCTCTTCCTGTCTGTAACTGAACTTGTTCCTCGTCTGTTCTTTTAAGGACTGTCTGTCCCTTTTCTTTTGTTTGTTACTTTTTTTGTAACTGTTAACAAAATATTGCTGCATAAGAGCATATATGCTCAAACAATCTAATTTATCTACTTATGTGCTGAAAAGGAGTACATGACCTTAAGTCTGACTGACTGTAGAATAGTAACTTAAAAGCATTGGTTTCGCAGCAGAGTGTCATTGCTAAAGCACTGAGGTTATAAGCTCAAGTACACCAGAACTGCATTGATTCTTTTCTGCTTTTATTGTCACACCTACTCTAGTACTATGAGTGCATCTGAGTGCTCTCTCTCAAGCAAAGTTGGAAAGTTGTGAGCTCTCAGGCATGATTTCAATACAGCTCTTGTTGCTATATTAGCACGTAGGTCCCTACAAAAATCAGCATCTGAAATTTCAACTCTTCAGATATTCTTTGTAGACTAAAAAATGCCTAGTTGTCAAAGCTTGAGGCAGCACTGGAAAGCTACAAAGTGCCAAGAGTGGATAAGACAGAAATTTAGGGAGAACAGAAAAAGGAAAAGGAGCAAAGTAAAACAGGAAAATTTGTGAGCCAAAAAAAAAAAAAAAAAGATGAGGGAAATTTATGGTAAATTGAAGAAGACAGAACTGAGACAAGAAACAAGGGACAAGCAGGCTTCAGTGTGACTGAAAAAAGTGAGCAAGAAAAAATGTTAAAAGAAGACTGTGAAATAAGGGGGGAAGGTCTGAGGAGAGGAAGAGGGAGGACGAAGAAGATGGATTTACAATCGAAGGTTGTGTACTTCAAAAAGGCGGTTGGGGACTGAGCTTTGAAACAGAGACAAAAAAAAGATGAGAAAGAGAAGAAAAAAGGCAGGAGTTAAAGCAAAGAACCGTTGAGGGACAACAGGTGGGAATAAACGAAGGAGGGCGACTGATGGACGAGGAATCGAAAGGAAGGGATTCATGCCTGGTTATGAACAAAGTGTATTGCTAGGAATATGTTTGCAACAGCATATGTACGTGCACTAATTTCAGTAACTAGTGATTACAGAGACACACTGACACACACTGATTATCCACATGTAACAGCATAAGACAATATGGCTGACAGTTTATGAACAAAACAAAGACTGTTGATCTGACGTGAAGGCCAAAGGGATTATGTACTGTCATCATTCAATACAGGCGAGGACACACACACACACACACACACACACACACACACACACACACACAGAGTCGTGTTTCCATCATTTTTGAGGACATTACACAGACTTACATTCATGTCCTTAACCAGACTTAACCAGAACCATAAACACCACTTACATAACTGTAAACCTAACCCTGACTTTATACCCACACACTGTACTCAAGGCCACGAGTGGGTTTCTCTTTCATTTCATATAAGTTCGTCTCAGTGGCCTCTTTTACTTCTGTAAATTTCTTAAGGTCCACTTGTACAGCATAAGCTTTCTCAATAGTGTGCATTTGCCACCTGTTAAAGTCAAAGTAAATTAAAACATACATTTTCCCTGTGTCCCTTGTTCAGTCATCTTTTGGTATTTGTGAAGATCATGAAGAAATATGTTTTTGAGTATTTGAGTGTATTGAAATCCCTCTCTTTTCTGTTCTTGTAACACACTGAAATATCTTTGGTGACTCTTCTCGGACCTGTGTACACGAATTTATCCAATCAAATGTGATTTGACAAGGTAACTCCTCCCATTACACACAGCTGGTCTTGATTTCATGGGTTGCTAACAGAGTGGTATCACGAGAAAGAAGTGTGTGTGTGTGTGTGTTTGGATCTCAGTTGCCCTCCTCCTGATCTAATGGGTATATGGGTTAATATGGGTTATGTTTGAGGGTAACATTCTACAACTCTAAATATCTTCAGTTTTAAATGCAAACAATATGATGAGTTCCTCTGTGTTTATATCTCATCCACATGTTCGGTTCCATTCAGAAACACAGTAACATTTCATCTGCTCAACACAAGAGGCAGGAGGCTGTTGACAGTTCCTTCATGCCTGCAACAACAGCAGCTAATGACTTTTTAGACAGCAGACACAGGTAAAACGTTGGAAAGATGAGAGCACTGGTAGATATCATGGATTATACAGAAATCAGCAGTTACAATGATGTATTATGTCCGTTGCCATGATGGTAAAACCTCATATAGTTTTATATATGTTAACAAAGCAATTGTTGTTTGACTTCTTCCCAAAAATCACAAAGGGCTCCAGTTTTAGTATATTCATACTAATCTATCCTAGAACATGGACAGTAAGCCATATGAACATTTTCATTCCAGACGAAAGAAACCCTCAACAAGAGATTTCACAGAACTTAAGCTGGAACACCAGCTAGCACGGATGGACTTTGGCTCTGTATGGAGTTGTCGTTTCGACTAATCCCAATCATGTTATAATCTATGGAGGACAACGGCACAGCTGGCAAGATGAGAGTTCACCAAAATGTGCTGTGCTAAATGTTTTCGATCCACTAACAATGATAAAAGTCCTGCACTGTATGACGGCTTTATGACTCTGTTAAAAGGAAAAAACTTTTGTCAAAATCGCTTGGTGAAATTCACCTCTTTATACATCTTATTTAGATGAGCAGCCTCCTAAATAAATAAATAAACTGTATGCCAGACAGTTTTTCAAGTTGGAAGCCAGCTTAGATTGGATGTAAACTGCCATGTTTGAATTCTCCTGGTAAAGATTTCCGCCCAGAGGCAGAATTCCCATTTGAAATTTGAAATAATCGGTTTTAGCCCTGTGTGGCCTTATGGGAACTATGCGCTCCCATGATGGCATATAGATGGCATTTTGGTATATGTTAAAGAGAAGCTTTAAGCAGGAAAATGTTTATTTCTGTATGAGTCTCATATCATTTTTGCATTGAATGGACACCAGGGCTTCTCAAAGTGTGGACCTCAGTCTGGAGGCTGGAAATTCCCTGCAGCCAACAGCAGTGTGCCGGTCAATTACTTAGGCTTATTTTCATCAAACATTTCCTGGGAGCCTCAAATGAAGCTTTTAGTTGAGATAAGGACACGTTCATCAGTAGTTGAATTGTGGGTTTTGAATTGCGCACTGACTGTCTCCTTGGCTGAGAGCAGTTATCATTAAGGATATTCAGTGCTTTTTATTAGTCTGTTCACACTGATATGGGCTCATAAAGTAGCATTACATGGAAGTTAAAATATCAAGAAGTTATAGGTGAACTACGCCTAAATATGTTTTCCTTTTTTTTATTTTAATGTTCGCCCCCCACAATTTCTTGTTATGTTATGAATAGGCCACAATACATGGTGAAGTGTAGCATTTCCTAGTTTTAAATAAAGTTTCTATTGATCAATAAATTGTTAATTGTTAAAGTTGTTAATTGGAGATCATTGACAGAGATCTTATTCCCAGATTAATATGGTTTTAATGGGCTTATTTCTGTATCGTTGACACTGTTATCTTGGCAAAAGATGGAGACAGCGTTGTGTGTTGTTGCTGCTGTGTTCATACATTAATGTTACACTGGAAAAATTGCTATGAGCTCTTAAATCACAGACACAGAATGTGTCTCGTTTTCTCTAGTACACAATTTCTGCAATTAGTGTAAATGTAGTAAGAATAACAATAACAATAAATGTCAGAGTCAGAAATAAATGTGGACTAACTGTTTGAGCCTTGTCAGCCTCGGTTTCATCCTGACCTAATCACAAGAGACCTGACGTTAATTAATTGATTAAAAATTATTTTATTATTGCCAAATGCTCTGGACCTCTGGCCTTGGGTAAAAATCAGATGTAGACCTTTGAGTTGTAAGTTTGAGAACCTCTAGATTACTCAGTCGAAGAATAATCCTCCACATATTTAAGGAAATTCTTCCTTCAAATTATACCACTAAACATCGGCTGAGCTTCAGTTTGAAATCATAGAGTGAGTTTTGAATGGGCCTTTTAAATCTCAAGCTTCTTTCTTCACCAATACAGGCATAATTTAATCAAAAGCAAACTGTAAAGTTTTAAAGGAATGCAAGATTGGCTGTGCAAGTTACACATTGAAGAAGAAGGGAAGTAAAGCGCACTGGAAGCAATGAGGGGAATAGGGAATGTCTCTGGAACTACAAATAAAAAGAATTAGGAGAGTAAAGGAGAAAAGATGAAAAGGTAGAACAAGAAAAGCCGGACAAGAGCCAAAGAGAAGTTTTACAACAGCAATAATATAAATCTATCCAATTTACTTTGTTTATGTGAATCTGTGTCTGTTTGTGAGTGTGTGTGAGTGAGGGTGGGTGGCCAGGGTCCACTGAAAAGGACCTATGTGGCACATAACCAGGCGTGAACCCACAATATTACCACCGGGGATCTGTCTCTATGTCACACTTGCCCACACACACGGATACACACACGTGGACATAAACACACATGCACACACAGACAGATACACACACACGCTCGCACACACACGCACATAAAGGGGACAGGGACAGTATAGCAAACCTTTAATGAGAAGTCTGATGCTCTCTTAGTGGCCTGTTCCTTGAGTCACAGCTTCATTTAGGAGTGTGTGTGTGTGTGTCCATATATGTGTGTGTGAGAGACTGTGTTTGTGTGTGTGAGTGTTCGAGAAAGAGAGACATTTTTATGGTTTATTCCCACTAGGGAGACATGCATGTGGTGGCCAGAGCCAATTGGACATGCCTGAAAGATTTCCTTTGGAGAAGAAAATGGGGGGAGAAGGAAAGAGAGGAAAGAGAAAGGCAGAAAAAAGAAGGAGTTCTCTACAGACTGGGTGAGAGACAAAGACCAAGAAAGAGAGAGAAACCCTGTAATCTTGTTCATTATGTATTCTCGTGTTGAAAAGAGGATGGGATATCCATGGTGGAGGATACATCTTTGTAATAGGGACCGTCATTATTTTAAGAAATAATTATCAGAGTCATTCTCCCCTTGAAAATAATAAAAACTCTTAACCTCTCTCTCTAGATGTGATGTGAGTTAGAAAGCCCACATTTCACAGCAACAGCAGCAGTGAATTTTAAACCAGCAATAACAAACTCAAGAAACAAGGAGGCACCTTCTGCCAAACTAAATCTGGATACAGTAGATAACAGAGCTGCGTATTTTACCAAAACTTTATGTTTGACACTCATTTTACTCATTTTACGCACTGAATTTAAGAATCAAACAGCCATCTATTCTGGTTCTTTAGATTAAGATTTTATTACACTTTCCATTCCAAACATACGATAATGAAGGACAAACAGCCATCACATTCAGTTGTACCACTATTCAGATCATTTTCTTGTAAGAATATTTAGTCAGAAGTATTTATTCAGGATATTTCATAAAGCCACTGTGTGTGTGCAATTTCACTGGGATTATACCATCTGTAACACCTTGTTTTACAAGTCCCATAGTTTCCTGTGATTTGGTAGAGAGGAACTGACATGTAATTGAATTCATGGGACAGTTCTTCTAATTGTGTTGAAATTAGAGTTGCAAAAATTTAATTGGTTTTAATGAATTACGTAGAATTAAAGCATAATTATAGCAAAGTATTGATGGTGTAAGTGGACAGGTGGCAAGGCAAGGCAATATTTATACTGAATGGCACTGTAATCCATTCAATAGTGGGCAAAATATTTTGCTGTAAGTCAAAACTGTCGACCTGCTGATGGCTCTAGGAAATGTAAAACAATCACAAAAGCCGGCAGGATTCATTCTCTGGGGACCTCAATTTACTGTACAAAATTTCTTGACTGACTGAATGTCAGCCTGAGCATGTGTGGCTGAAACACGTTCATGCCATGGACACGACAGGTTTTCCTTCCAATGAGGGGATTTTTCTGAGGGCACTACATAATGTATAAATACTATAGTTGGAGTTCAGACAGTTAAAAAGGAAGAGATAATGCACTACATAGTAAATAATGAGTGATTTTGGAAATCAGTTTTGCTTTTAGCTTCTGGTTTTGCATTGATGTCTACCAGTGTATTTTTTAAAATACCACCATTAGTGGCTTTGTATCATGTATCAAAAATAAAAATAGTGCTACTGCAGCATGGCCCTTTTGTATCATTACAACCTGTAACATATTGTGAGATTATTACTGATAGATATAAGCATAAGCAGCATTTTAATGCTGTTGCTGATCAAGGTGGAACTTATTTTATATACTAGACAATTAATCAATGACAACACGTAAGAATTACAAGATTCCCCACTATATCGTAGGGGAATAGAAGAATAAGGTATTATTAATGAAAATAGTGAAATAAAGTTCAGTAGGCTACAGTCATCAAGTAAATGTAGGTACAAAGTGACTTCACTCAGCAGCACTAAGTGTTTTTTGTGTTTAGGGAGAGCTGTCCCTACACATCAACTTGAAGAACACATGTTTGCACACATGAACGCACACCAAGAAAAAGCAGAGTATTTGGGAGGACCTGTGGCCCCTCTGGTTTTTGGGTAGTCTGCCTACCAGCACCAGAGGCCCTCACTTGGCTGAATTACTGCTGTCAAAAAAAACGGGTTGTCCCCCATTAGCCTTATGCAGCTGGCAGGTCTGAACCTGAAGCAGAGTTCTATCTCATGTTTTATTCCCACTCGTTTCGCCTGGACTTTGTGAGGAGTTTTCTAACCTGCAGTATTTCTCTCTGTTTCACCATGTTGTAGTGATTCCTCTCCAAGCAAACTCTTTGATTTTACAAATTTCTGGTGTGAGCTGGTGCAGGTTTGACTTGGAATATTTTTTGCTGGCAGCTGTGCACAAGTGCAACTTGTGTACATTTAACGAGAAATAATTAGAATAGGAAGCGACAAAACGGCTCGTAAAAAGCTGCTCGAGAGGAATGTTTATCTCTAACTTCCTCCCTCTTTCCTCATTACTTTCTCTTTTTCTTCTTTTCTTATTCTGCTGTCTGCAGACTCCATCGTCTTCCTCCAGAAAATTATCTCCAATTTTCTCCTCTGTCCACCTCCCTGTTTGCCCTCAATGCTTCTACCTAGCACGGCCTTTGCCTCCCCTCACCTCTAGGTCACTCTCTCCCATCATCCCTGTCCCTCTCCCTCCCTCCTCCATCACATACCCAGCTTCACATACCAAACCCCTCCTTGCCATATTCTGAACAAATCACAAGATGATCCAAGACACAGATTCCCCAGAAACTCAAATTCTCCCAGCATGCCTTGGTGAGGCAAGCTGAAGCCATGATGCAATGTTGAATGGCAGAGCAGAAATCAGAAGAAAGAAAGAGAGATCATAATAAAAGATGGATCAAACAATTTCTCTTTCCTTGTTCCTCCCTCCTGTTAATGTAGACACAACCAGCGTTTTGCCAGCTTTCTTTAAAGAAATATGCCTTATAATTGTCCAAGCCAGACAGGCATATAATTCATCTTTTATGCTGAATTGTAGATGTGGAAATTTCACATGAGCTAATATCTTTATTTAAGTCATAAGACCACATTTAGTTTTTGGTAGCTGTAATAACTGTAATGAATTTTCCATCTCAGCTGTAAACTATGCAGTGCTGAACTATTTTCAGAGGTGGGTAGTAGCTAGCTACAAGTAATGTAAATGAGTAACAAAGTATTTATTTTGTGATTGGTCAGTTTTCATGTTCCTTTTGTAAAACATCTAAAAATTTGCCATTTACACCTTCATTGCAACTAGTCTGTTACCTACGATGCATTTTGCTAAATTAACCAAAACAAGCTGTCATCCAAATATGCGCATGGTTCGGCTCATTGCTGGTGACCAGTGGTGGCGTTGGAAAGCAGCCTGCATCGTATGCCAGCAGAAATAATCCCACTTTCACGTTTTTACGGAATCTAGTTTAAGCAGAACAAATGTAGGCTACAGGCAGTATGAACATCTAAGTCAGATGATCACTCGATTGATTCTATTAACAGAACCCTCTTGTTGTGCAGAGCATGGCTTTCTTCTCATTCTTTTAATTCAAGTTGGTTGCCATTTGTTATATAGCAATGCCCAATGGTGAATTTATAAAATAGAGTGTCACCAGTCAAACTGATCTTAGCTTTCACTTAGTAGGTTTCCAGTTGTTATTTATCCATGAAAACTAATTTTTGAGAGGCATAGGAGGAGGCAAATATGGGTGGATGAAACAGTTCTGTTGGGCTTGATGCATGAGACACAGGTCTCGCTCTATATATAGGCTCACTCTGCCTCATTCAACAATTGGTTGCTCCTAAATTCTGCTCCCAAATTTTCTTCAGCATCAAGAGTCAGTGGCTGAAGAACAGAGGTGAAGATGAAGAGGTTCAGCCGCCCTGAAGCTGTTTGCTTGTGCCCTTCCTGTCAAACAGGTTCCTGTCAGAGTGCATGATGTTACTCTCACAAGCATTCTGCTCTGCTAGAAAGCTGAACACCTCCAGAAGTGAGCTTTCTCCTGCCCTTACATAAAAAACAGGAAAAAGAAAATGTCAGAACTCCATCTCTCCTTCTGTTCAGTCCATCAGTAACATTAAAAATGACCAAAGCACAGTGTTGCTTTTTGGCTTTAAACTTGGTTTTGAATGATTCAGCGTAGAGTTAATTGCATCTCTTTATTGGCGCCGCATGAGTGGTAGCTGGTTACAGCAGCTCAATTTTTCTTTGTCTTAGTGTGTTTTTCTCGTGTTTCTTCCATCACTAGTTGTGGTCAATCGCGTGTACATGTGGATGTACAACTGGTGAGACTCTTGATTTGCTTTTCACTCTTCTCTGGATTACTATGCAACAGTATTTCTCAAGTGCAATACAACACACATAATACATACAACATATGAGTGTTTTTATGGCATTTAGTATTTCTGTAATTTGTACATAATGTACATATACATAGCTGTTTTTCTATCCTGTATCATGTGCACTTTTTTATCTTGACCCTTCTGTGCCTCTGTTTTTGCTTTTTGTAATACTTGCTGGCTGTAACAGTTTAATTTCCCCAGTGTGGGATCAATAAAGTCTTATCTGATTTTATCAACAACGTAACTGCAGAGTAAAATAAAAGAAACAATTCCAGTTAGAAAAAAGGAATTGATTCAGAAAAATACCTTGTCTTTTTTCAAATGCAAGAGCAAAGCCTCCCTGTGGACAGCTAAAGAATTTAAACATGCACACAAAATTAAGATCCTAATTTGGGATTAGACGCATTTATCTGGAAGTGGTATGTAAATGTGGCTGCTCTCTGAGAAGTTTTGAAACTTCTTTCAAAGTATAACAAATACGTTTTTGGTGATTTGTCAACCCTGGTGCTCGATAAGACGTTACATTCTTAATTAAAAGGGGATATACCGGAACAATCTGTAAAATGTTTTCCATTTAAAGCCTGGCAAAATTTTGATTAAGTTCTGGCGATGGTTTCTGATTTTCTAACGGAGCAGTAAATGACATCCTTAGTGGAGAAATTGTGACCTCACTGAGAGGAAAAAAATGTTCATGTGTTTATTACTCTTGTTAAGGCAGAGCCTTGTTAAAGTACTGTGTGTCATTCTTTGTGAATGTTAAAGACCAAGATGGATTATGTTAATTAAAGCAGTCAGGATGATGGCAAATGAAAGCCAAAATGAAAAAAAGAAAACATACAAATAAAAAGGGACAAATAGGATTCATTAAACGTTAAGCAAAAATCTATTAAGAATCATTAAGCTAGAATCTTAATCTCATAGTATGTGATAACAAATTCTAGGTATAAAAAAATATGAGAAATATAAGACAAAGTAATTTTTGAGAAGAAATTATGAGCTTCTTGCAATGTAGACTTCTTGTTGAGTGTAACAGGTGACAATACAGCAGCGCAGGAGGAAGAAGATGCAAGTGATGGTGTGTTGACACCAAATTTTTTGTCTTGCATCACTCGCTAGTTTGAACGCAGAATCTTTTGTTTTAATTTCTGTAATTCTCACAAATAATGTGAATAAACAAATAAAACCTACGCGTTTATTTGTGCCAAACAGCCACAATACCTAGCTGTACATTAACCGTAAGCTAGCAAGCATCTGTCAGCAGGGATTGTGTGTGAGGATGTGTGTTTAAGGTCAGTTCAGCCTCTGACTGGATTCAGCGCTCACTACAGACACTGCATATGTCTTTTTCTCTCCAGTCCCTCTTCTTTTGTCTCTCCTGTCTGTATGTTCATGAAGTACATTTCAGCAGTCAACTTGGACAGAGAGACTCATTACTAAATCGACTTTTTAAATTCCCAAAATTTAAGAACTTAACTCTGAGCTCCCCTCCTGGACCCAACCCAGAGAAAATAGCTGGGATAAAAAATATCGCACAACCTCAAACATATTGGAGCTCAGGCTGTCCCTTGGAATGGTCAAGTACACGACCAAATTCATCCCTGAGCTCTCCACAGCAGGACAAGTACTGTATGAAATGCTGAAGGTGAAGGTTGAATGGCTGCGGGGACCTGCACACCAGACTGCATTCTAGAGACTGACGTCTGCCTTAACATCTGCACCTGTACTCTCCTTATATGATGCCAGGCCCACTGTGGTGTCAGCTGATGCAAACAGTTACAGGCTTGGACACAGAGAAAAACCTGTTTCAACTTAAAACTCATCACTGACCTTGGAACAATTTGCTAGGATAGGTTAGAAAAGTTTAGATTACAACTTAGTGAATGGGGAGTCGGTAGCTCTGCAATATAACTGTGGGCCAGACCATGTTGGGCCTAAAAACAATGTTAGAAAAATAATCTTAAAATCAATCAGAATTTATCAGGAAGCCAATGAAGGTATACAGGAATTTGGGCAACATGGGGTCTACGATTGGGTCAAAATACTTAGAGTAACAGTCTGCACTAATTGAAACCACTTCAGAGGATTAAGGCGTGTAAACAGTGCATCGCAATAGTCCAGGCATGAAAGGACAAAGGCATGAGCAAACCTTTCTAAGTCAAGAGAAGAAAAAGCTGATTTCATTTTGGTAATGTCTCTTAAGATGGAAGCAACAGGATTTAATGAGAAGTTCAGTTGTGGATCAAATGTGATATCTAGATTTCTGGTTGTAGATTTTATAGTGGCTGCCAGTGGATCAAAAAATGTTTGTTATTATTGCTTGCTAGTTGGTCATGGCCAAATGTTGTTACTTCTGTATTGTCTGAGTTTAGCTGCAGAAAGTCATCCATTTAGCGATGGATAAGCACTCCCTTAAACTAATCAGACAACATTATCTGGTTTAAATGACACGTAGATTTGTATATCATCAGCATAGCAGTGAAAGGAAACCCCCATTAAAATGACTGATAATGTTTCCTAATAGAAGCATATGAAGGGAAAAGAAAATGGGATCCAGTAGCCTGTGAGAGAAGCTTCTCAGCAGTGAAATTCATCGAAAAACACAGACTCTGGAGCATATTAACCCAGAGGCACCTGGAGGCATGTGCACTGAGAAAGAAATCTCATGTCTTTGGACAATGATACTATCGAATCAAAACAAACAAAATTGCACAGAACAGTGCACTACTCGGGTGTTCATTAATGTTTCAAGGTTGGCCATGTTTCCTTGAAGCTATTCATGCACAGGGGAAAAAATAAGCTATGATGTCCTAAAAAAGTTATACTGTCAATAACAAAGTTGTAGAGAAAAGTGCAATACATTTTATTTTATTTTATGTTTTTATTTGTTCATGTCTAAGAGTTAGATGTCTTTAGTAGTGAACTCCTATATTGCCTATTACTGAATATAGATTCTAATATTATAGAACATGACATTGTGATGTTGGAGAAAAGAGTGCGATGGTATTTATATCTGAGGCATTCATGCTCACGTGCAATGCGGAAGATGTTATATCTTTGGACAATGATACTGTAATAAAGTAAGCTGCTCAGGTGTTCATTAACCTAACATTCAGTCGCAGGGAAAAAAGAGATCATAATGTCCTGAGAAGGTTACACTGTGAATAACTGAATGCACGTCTACTCATGTATGGGTGGCATGTGTCAGGTTGAAACAAGAGATTTCTGACAAGTTAGTGGAGTTAAGAGAGTTTGTTTAGTCCAACATGGAAAAGAAAAAAAGAAGAAGAAGAAGAAGAAGAAGAAGAAGAAGAAGAAGAAGAAGAAGAAGAAGAGTGATTTGTGATAAGGATACCACAGTGTTCTTGCATGAGGCTCATTATAATAGAATCTTTATTTGGACTCATTGTTCATCAAATCATTATTTCATTATTCCAATTATTATTACTCCAATCATTTTTACAGGTTAGATACGGCTTAAAAAACACTTGGTACTGAGAAACAGAAAGAGAGTGCGATGGAGACAGAGGGAATCTGCACTAATAAGCATGCAGAGGGGCCAAGAGAGTGATTGTTGTGAGATAAAGAGTGAAAGGAGGGTGAGTGAGAGAAAGTATTTGTGTCCATTGCTAATGGATGTTTCTGCTTTGCGTGTGGTTGAATGTGTGTTTGTGTCTCAGTGTTTCCCTTTTAGAAGCGCACTAATCCTGTTATACAGCAACTGGTGTGTGTGTGAGTCTGCGTGTGTGTGAGTGAGTCAGTGTGTATGAGTGTGTGTGTTATAAAGAGGTTGCTAAACTTTATCACTGTCCCTCTGATTTTGTTTACCTCTATCCCTTCTACTCTCGTCACTTCTTTTACTTTATCTGTTATTTTCTTCCTGTCTTCCATCAGCCCACTGTCCATTCCTCGTTCTCCCTCCATTCATCATCCTCTTGTGTCTTTTCCTCTCCTGTCCTCTCTTGGATTTATAGTGCAACTCTTTGTGGTATTTGAAGCAAAATTCCTCATCAGAAGCATCTATTTATTTTTGAGCTGTGAACCATTCATTTCCCTCATGAAGTGATTTCAGTAATTTTCTGGAATCAAGTACTATTTATTGGATAGTGTCTTAGTGCAGCACTTCACTTCTCCTTTCATGTTTAGATGTATTTAAACTAATTTCAAGAAAATTACAGGAAATAGCTACTTTTGGTCCAGAGAAAAATATTAAGAACTACCCAGACTGCCATGAAATGTGCAGTGGATATTCATGGTCCCTACAGGGTGGACCATAATATGGGTCTTAGTCTTTGTTGGTCATTGAAGCAGCAGGAGAGGTGCTGTCCTCTTCATACAGCGTATTGCATAATATATAATCATAATATACCTCTGATCTGAATAAAAGTACCTGATGAAACAAAGAAATTATCTCCCCATGCTCTTCATCATCCTCACCACTCACCCTGCTTCTCCTCATTTCCTTCATCACCCTTCACCTCTGTCTCATTAATGACTGGCCAATTAAGCTGCTCACTGCATTGTTAGTGGGGCGTTCAATAACACACAAGGGTCAACTGCACTTGAAAAACATTGCACAGTAATGGTACTTATACTTGTGGAAAAGTCAAAGGGTTTGCGGGTATGGTGGGTTTAAATGCCAGCATGGGGTAGCAGCTTTTAAATGGACTTTGTCAAATCATTTGCCTGTTATCTTTTCTCTCCCCCCTGTGCCCCCCCCTCACCCAAAATCTTTTACCCAGTCTTTTCTCTGTGTTTTGGGGCTTCTGATTAAGGGGTTGCTTGAGCCATAAGGACTAATTGGGATTGTCAGAAAGAGACAGTGGGAGACATAGTGCCTTGGCATTTACAAGTGCAATAAGTCATATATGAGGATGAGAGATGAAAAGAGGAGGTTAGAGAAATCCCTCAAGATTAAGATGAATCATGAACAGTCTTAAAGTCTTATTTTTCTTGAAATAAGGGGAAACACTAGCTTCTTCCCCTCTGAGTGTGAATATATTTAAAATCATTGGCTAATTTTGGCCTGCGTATGACACTGACTGACTCTGACACTGTGAAACTGAGAGCTGTGTGTGTGTGTGTGTGTGTGTGTGTGTGTGTGTGTGTGTGTGTGCGCGTGCGTGTGTGTGTGTGTGTGTGTGTGTGTGGACTATTTCGTAAGGAAAATTCAATTCAATTTTCTAGAATGAAATAGCATTTTCTCTGAACAGATGCTGATTTTCTTTATTATGCTAAAACATTACTAGCAAAATAAGTGAATGTATGTCACTACTTTTACTTGCATAGAAAAGGTAATTAGTATTTAATGAACAGAAATTATTTACAGCTTGCCACAAACAATTTTCATCATATTGTCATGCACTAACATCATAGCATCTCTCCAAAAAAGATAACTCATACAATGAGCTCACCCTGTTGAATAAAACAGAGGTAAATGTAAATAAGTTTTTATTGTATTGTCGTTAAGTATCATTTCAATTTATTCTACATCAAAGCAACATCAATCAAAATGGCATTATTTCAAGTTTATTACAATGCAGCTGTTTTAGCATTTAAAGACTCAAGCACCAGCTCGTTATCTTGGATTCTAGTTTACTGTGCCAGAAATAAGCAACACAATAGCAACATAAGGTTAACACACACACACTCGCACACACTCGTCCACGGGCGCACACACGGGGCACACACACATGCACGGACACAGATGACTAAGTGCAAAGTGTGGAATGTAAAAGCCGTAAAAGCCAAGATCTCCTGTTGTTTCTTTTCCTCCCCTCCTGTCTGCCTGTGCATTGTTTTTTTTAAACTCATTAACGAGTTGGCACCGTTCCAGTAACGATCATTAAATCAAGGTGTAGGATTTGATTATTTATATATTCTTAATTCTTAATTCCATATATTCTTAATTCAGAACACATATACATGTTCCTTACTCAACTGTTTTTTAATTACATTTTTTTTTTTTCTGTTTTGATGGTTGTATTGTTTTAACCTTCACATTGAAGTGTATCAATCGAACATTAAATAAAAGCATGAGAAAATATATTATTTATGTGTTCCGATATCATCAGATGGAAAACCATGAACTGGTAAAACGATGAGGAAAAAGTTTGCACAACGTTTTAAACTTATTATTATTTGCAATTATTTTTGAAAAAACAGAAGACAAAAAAAAAAAAAAAAACTGTCAACATAGTTTACAAGCATATTTTATTGGTGGATACCATATAAAAGCAGTACCTGTAAAATAGAATATCATTCAATCCAACAGCCTCGTGATGGCTGAGAATAAATGAGTGTAAAGAGACGTCTGAACTGCTCTTTCGCATGTCCTTCCTGCAGAGACCAAGCTGGAATCAGTTTGGTTTGTGGTCATACACCCTGTGCATAATCCAGGTTTCTTAAAAATAGTTTTTATATGAATCCTAAAATCACACCAGACTTCTCACTTCTTAGAAAGCTGATGAGTCAGGTACAGGCTTCAACACATCGTCTTTTCCTCTGGCCTCTCCAGTGGTGTTTGTATGTATGTGTGTGTGTGTGTGTGTGTGTGTGTGTGTGTGTGTGTGTGTTCGAGAGAGAGAGGGAGAGGGAGAGCACGTCTCTTCGTCATCCACTTTGCTTTTTAGATTGCATAGCTTCATTACAGACATTAGTGCATTAACAAACAAAATCCTCTCAGTGCGCACATTAAAAACATCTCATTCCCACCTCGATGCACAATCAAGGCCATAAAACAATACGTTACAGCCCTGACTAATTACCAATGTGAAAACTTTCATAATTGAATAGCGCCCCTTACCCAATCCCGCTTGGCCAGGGCGTATTAAAAGAGGCTGTTCTCAATTTGAATTTGTCAAAGCAAACAAATGAGATAGTTTGCATGGAGCGATTTGTCTGATGTCAGGTAATAAGGTGGGAATCACAACCACTTTGTTGTTTGGGTGTTTGCTAAATGAAGCTCATTAGTGATGGAAACATTCCTAAATTATGCTGAACTTATGAGCAAATAAATGCACATGAACACAGATACAAACATGCAAGCGCACAGATTAAGATTTATGATTGAATAATTAAGTTTGAGATTGAGTATTAAGTGTTATCAGACGTGCTGTTTATGATCTCTGCATTGATTTTACTGTGGTACAACAGTTTATTACTGAAATAAAGTGAATATCAAACCATCCATATGTATTATTAAATTTCCTTTCAAAACAAATTGTGCGCTGGCCATTTATAAGACGCTGTTTATCTCTGGAAATCATGTCTGCCGTACCTATTATATCAGCAGGTGAGCTATTTGAATAACTGAAAAATCAAAGCTTTGGGCTGATGCACAGGTCTGGAACCAGGCTTGTAAATGATGGCTACGTGTTCGTCTACGTGTTTGGCTGCCATACAGGAAAACAATTTCCAATGGAAGAAACAGATCAGACTGTGTCCATTAGCCAAAAATGACATAGTCAATGCCAGTCTGTTCCGGGAGCTGCTGTATTTATTTATTTATTTATTTTTAGGAAAAATGAAATCAAAGAATTGACTCAACTGGTCAGTACTGTGTAAATACATCTTTCTTTTCTATTTGGGGCAGCAGGTGGCAGACGAAAAAAAAAGAACAGCTGACAGACATACTGCCACCCTGTTGGTTTAGGGTTACGGTTAATGTTCACAAATAAAAAAAAGTGTTCACAAATAAAATTCCTACTTACACATCCAGCACAAGGAGAAACATTAGAACTCATTTGGTCGTGTTTGTGTTCAATATTGACTCTCCTTTCAGCTCTACTACACTCTTTTGGTGTTATTTCTTGAGGAAAATATGTGACTCTAACTGTACGCCTTTCTTCAACGCTCTTCACGTAGCTTGTTAAAAAGCTGCCTGCAGCTGGTTGTGTGAGTGGTGAGTGTATAACAAACACTAAATGTGCCATAAAGCCAAAACAATGAGCTAAAAGTGGTTACAAAGCTCAGAAGATGGTAAAATGTATTTAAAAGAGCAGTAAATTATTATTATTATTATTATTTTTTATTCCCAGTACGTAACTCAATTCAATTATGCAAACTTTGGTTTTTATTCAATATATCTGCTGATTTATAAATGATGATCATGTGAGTATAAGGCGTGAAATATGGAACATCCCCCCACCTGGATTTATTAATTGTTTCTTGCCTTTAAACATACAAGCTAAATGTCACTTAATTCAAACACAGAGTGCCAGAGAAAGACATACCAATGCAAATAAAGCAAAACAGGCTGTGACATTCACTTGATATTAAGTATAGATTTACACAATGAACTGCAGTTTCATTAGGAAAACAAACGGCTGTCAGTCATCAAAAATCAATTCGATGTTTGTGACTTCTGGTCACAAACTGATTATAGTCTCTTTTCAGGAGAAGTGTTTTATTGATTATGAAATTACTCTTAATGACTACACAATGGCGCTTCTCATTTTGTCTGCTAACCTGAAGCATATTTCAGGAGACAGCACTGAGGAAAGGCACTGAGATTGCAAATCTGTCTGTCAGAGAGACAGAAGCGAGCGAGAACACACTCAGATATGAGAGTTTAGTGAGCCCCGAGTCTAGACCTGCTCTCAACCCTTACTGGACTTGCTCAGCTCTAAGTGAGCTGAAATGACCTTGAAACTGAATCTGGCAGTTCTGTCCAGTCCTGCTGTAGCTACAACACAAGCAAAGGATAGCAAAACAAAGACCCTCAAACTTTCTGTCTTCACATAGAATAAATGAATCTGTTCATAGTGAATTTAGTTTCCACAGGGAGGTCCGACAGTTATTGAAGCTGTCACTATAAAAAAATTAACTGATGCTGCGAGAATTTTGATGACTTAATTGTTATCTAAAGATCCTGTATTTCTGACTGAGATGGACTTTTAAAATAACTCATGACCTACATCAGAATAATAGATTTCTGTCTGCAACAGAACATAATAACAATCATTATTCTCAAAATTTGCTGTAGACAGAAAGAGAATCTCTTAGATTTCTCAAAACACTTCAGCTGCTTTCATAAACATCCAGCTGGTTAAAAAGGTTCCTTTCTTTTTCGAATGACTAAAAACGCTTTTGCTAAGATACCTGACCCTGTCTCATAGCAATGATGCTTATATACAGCTATTAGCACGCATAATTATGTTGTGCTGACAGAATTATTTTCAGTCAGTTTTTTGTTTGAGTGCATTATACACTTCATTTTATGTACCGCGCTGGAGTTCAGCCACATGGTCGGCATGGATGGTGGGCGTACAAAGTGCTGCTCTGTGACACCAAAATCCAGGGTCACGTCCAGACTGTGGTTAGGTCTGGGCAACAAAACCACTTTGATTAAGGTCAGGGAAAGGACATGATTGCTAGTGACTCATTCTGTGTTAAAACAAAACAACATATGTGTGTGTGTGTGTGTGTGTATATATATATATATATATATATATGTGTGTGTGTGTGTGTGTGTGTGTGTGTGTGTGTATACACATATCATGTATGTAATAAATCCCACCTCTAAATGTTTTTTTTTTTATTCACAAGGAAATGATTTTTTTTTTTTATAACCAATAAAAAAAAGATGTTTTACTACGTCACATATTTTTAAACATGTTTTCATTGAGGACTATTTTTGTCTTTCAGTCAGCAAAATAAAATAAAGCTTGCTGATTTTTCATTTGACAGAGAAAATCCAGTTCAACAGATCTCAGCCAAATCTCATCAAATGTCAAATACTACACTATACTATCAAATACTGCACTGGACTTGTCGCTGCTGAGCTGGGTTCAATAGTAGAGTCAGTGAAATGGCAGCAAACCTTGCCTCAGCGCTGCCCATCTGTGTTGACGAGGAAACAAAGGCTGTCGATCTCCCCTGTCCCTCCGCAGCTCTATCTGTAACGGTCTATATGGAACATGGAACTTTTTCATAATGCTGGTGTGCAGAAACAAAAGGCGTTACTTCAACATCAAACTTTTCAAAGTCAGGGCTAACGGGGGGCGGCGGAGGGATAAAAAGAGGTCACTGCAACAAATAAAGCAACAAAGACAGTGGTAAAAGGGCAAATGAGAGAGCAAAGATGGATTAAAGGTAAAAAAGGTGAAGCTTAATTCAAACAGAGGGGACGTGAACAGGAGAGCAGAGCACAAAAACAAAGGGAAGATGAATAAGATTAAAACAAAAGGTATGGACAAAGGAAGAAGGAGAGGATCTTTGATGAGGACAAGAGGGTTGAAAAAAAGGGAAGAGAGAAGAGAAAGATGGCAAGAGACAGAAAAAAAGAAACAATTGAGCAGCAAAAAGGTACAAAAAAGACAAAGGATTAATAAGAGAGAACAGGAGAAACAGAAAAATAGTTGGTGAGAGGAAAGAGTGGGAAAGGTGTGAAGGTAGAGAGGAGACATCCAGAGAGAAACAGAGGAGATGAACAAAAGAGGAAGTTATTACAGCTCAGCAGGAGCCAGATGAAAGAGCTCTGATGGCTGAAGCAGATTGAGCTCCTCTCCCAAATGAACAAGTCAGCCTGATGAGGAATGCAAAGTGAAACAGACTCTCCAAGCAGACAGCCATGGTACACATCACACTGTGGCTGGACTTATTCATTCCTCTGAAGTACCTTGTTGAGCAAATTCTCAACAAGTCCTCAACAAAACGGGTCGTTCATCAGTCTGTTCGACAAGACACACGTGACTATTTCCAAAAACAATCCGTATGGGCATTTTGTGATCTGCCATCTCTGTGGTTAAAATGAGTAGAGAAAGCTTCAGGAAGAGTAAGAGTTTGGGGTGATAAGAGTTGTAGTCATGACTATGATGAGACAAAATTTGGCATTCCTGGTTAATTAAAAGAAATGATTGTTGGCAGATGGTACATGAAGCACCGTCTCTGGGCTAAATGTTTCATGCTTAGCGCACAGTGTAAAATACTTTTGGCCAAACAGTCAATGCTGTTGTTTTTCCAAATGTTTTAACACATCCTCACACTGTCGACTGACAGTGACTCAAAAACAACATATATTACCATCAGAGTAACAGTGCCAAGACAGAACAATGAAGGTAGACCTCCACTGTCATGGCATTAATCTGAAATGGTCACAGTTTGGCTAAGTTTAGACACGTACTTATAAGGTTGAAATGGGTCAATGCTGACTTTTGGTCTCACAGGTCAGGAACAGCAATCTCCTCCGTGACAGTCCTGTGTTTGTCAGACCCACCCGCCCACCCTACCTTCCTCCAAATGCAGACTCTCTTACTATTTGTACAACATCACCTGAATTCGTCTGGCTCACGCATCATAATTGCAACGGCCACTCGAGGTTGGTTAACAATAAAAGTAAATATAGGTAGTCATAACCTTTCTTGCAAAATAGATTGTTTTCTGGTGAGGATCATAACCCTCCTCAGGAGGTGTTATTTCAACATAAGGACAGCAGGAAAGAAGAGTAAAATACAGCAGAATCACAGGGAGAAACAGGTGGGTTGATTTGGTGAGGATGTGCTCAGATGCTAGTATGATACATGAAAAGGCAGTATGGCAGTCAGCTTTTGTACAGAAAGCATGTTAGTCATCCTTTTTGTTCCTTTACATGCAATTGAAAGGACCCCTGACTTTTCCAAACGATTCCCAACATACCCAAGAGGATCTGATTCATGTATTTAAGGATCCTGAAGCAGCAGAGAGAGTGAGGACTGGTAGGAACAGAAAGAGAGTCCCACTTTGAGACGTTTCTACAGTTTGTATTGGTGTGAGGATTTTTGTGGAGCGTGAGGGAGAGGGGCTACACACTGCACGCTCACAAGTGAGACAAAACAGACTGCAATCTTCCTCACACAGAATAACACAAAAGTAACAAATGAGAACCAGTTTTTAATTAGTCTGAAAAGTGTTTTTTGTATAATACATAAAACGTTAAATCTCTTTCTTCCTTTCTTTCTTTCTTTCTTTCTTTCTTTTTTGTTCTTTCTTTTTTTTTTCTTTCTTTTTCAGAGTTCTGTCCTCACCTCTCTTCTGGTGTGCATATGTACCAAACACCAGGATTTGACACTGCCAAAGAGCAGACTCATCACATGTGATTTACTTCAGAGTATCTTATGAGCGGTAAAACTATTACAATCAGTCATAGAATAAGGGCTTTTAAAGTACTCACTGTGACATTTTACATATCATTTTGGCCTTTTTTTGGCTGACTGGAACATTGTTTTTCAAAGTCTCCGATCCACCCATGGGGGATTTTAATTTCGCTGGCAAGGTGTCACGACTACCAACAATAAAACTAATCACATCATACTTCACAGTAATATTTTGCAGCATTTCAGTAAAAATGTCTTCCAATCAGCCAAGTTACCCACAAATTTACGTCAGAGTTTTCATTCTCTAAACATGACTCTTATCTTATTTTTTGCTTCATGGCATATGTCATGGTTGCTCCACTGCTCTCCAACTGAAGTGTGTATACATTACAGTTAGTCTGACAATACTATTATGCTCAAGTGCAAATGATATTTCCAGTTAAAATAATATAATACCTTACAATTATGATAAACCGTGTAATATTTCTTTTGATACAAATCTAAATTTGTATGAAGAGAGCAGAGGTTTTAGAAAAAAAATAAATGGCTGCAGAAAACCACTAGATGTTTACTTTCACCCTTCAGGTCAAACATTTTGGTGCTCTGTTGAAATATTCATATTTCAAGTTTTTGCTAAGTTGCTGACATGCTTTTTCAATCTATTTTCTTTCTGCAATTACAGACCAAACAGATGAACGGACAGGGACACTGGCACATGCTGTATGGAGAGAGAGGTGAACACAAACACAAATTAATGGAGTAAACTGAACATTTATGAGGAATTGAAGTCGAATGTCTGAAATGAAAACAAGATTTCAGATTAATCACAATAAAATTTCGCAACACGGTGTCTGAAATTTTCAGGCTTTGGAAAAGCCGCCGAGAGATTTGGGCCATATTTTTATTATTATTATTATATTTTTTTTGTAGTACAATTTTTATTCCGTTTTGTCAGCTTTGTTTATTGAAGTAGAACATGGTTCAGCATCAAATAGCCCTTTTAATTTCAGTAATTGACTTCAGTATTTGTTTGTTATTTAATGATCCATGTAGAGATGATCAGCCCAACAGTACCACTCCAAAACAAAGAAGTGCTATCAATAAATTCACCTAAAACTACAGTGACTTACTATATGCAGGAGATGTCTGTGTACTAATATGTGATTCCCTTTAATTCACCCCACTTGGTGCAGGGGGATCTCACTTCTTTACACGTAGCTACAGCTCAATACTGCAAGGGCAACATGAATTATTGCCTTTATTGAAAACTGTGTTTCACACAGACTAATGATTTTTATTTCTTGTTTCAAGGTACATTAAAAATTAACATTTAAATCTGTTGCAGCTGGTTCAATTTTGTCCAAAAACTGAAAGTGAAACTGAAAACCTCAATAGTATACTTGAGCCTTCAAGGACAAGACTTGAAATGGAGATTACAGTCTGATATGAAAAACTCAAAGTTATGTTTTTAGTTTGGTTTATTAGTCTGTTCTTCAGCGGGATTCCAGGAAAGTTACTGGCCTGACTTTAATGAGGCAATTTTGGAGCGAATCTGAATCAAAGGGTTAATTCATCATTTTTTTTTTTTTTTTTCACTGCCATTAACATTGTGAGATGGAGTATTTGGCCTTGGTGGATAAATGCCATACATCTTACAATCCAGCAGACGGTAAGAGGCCATCTCCCAGTATGACCAATTGTAGAAATAGCTCATATCACAATCAACATTCACTGGTACCAGTAATCCTCTGGGGTAGCCAACAGTTGCTCACACTTCATAAAGACAGTAGCTGTTGGAGCACTCAGGTAAAGTGGTTTTATGGGAGAACTGGTACAATTGTAACATTACCACAGTTATAACATTTTTTTTTTTTTTTTTTTTTTTTATTCTACAGGTTCGGAAATGTAAATACACACATATCATGCAACTGTAATCGCTAAATGATTTGTGTGCTCAGAGTTCTCGTATAATGGATTTAATAGATGATCTTCATGTGTGTTCATACAGCTTTGATCTAATTTAATATTTGATATATCTGTCATTATGTTTGAAGTTTAACATGTTTTCTGATTTCTACACTGTATGACATGCAGGTAAGTTTTAAGTTATTTAATCATATCGGTTTCTGTAATAAGGTTTTTACGCTAGGTTGAATTTTTCATAACTGTTTTTGATAACAAGCTGCCATGTTCATGGTCATTTCAGTCTAAGCACTTTTTGTGCATATGTACATGATAATAAAGTGTTTTCTGGTCTCACCTACTCATGTTAAGTATGTAAGTATTTTCATTTATAAGTACATCATAAATTCAAAGCTGATATGACGAGCCTTCAGCTTGGCAAAACATAATTCTAATAGTTTTGAAAATGTATCCAGTCATATGCAGCGGTTGTGTCTGCAGATTTGCATATCGTAGAGGAGTGGACTGTTGGCCTCGGTGGAGGTCTGTCTCTCCGAGTGCCTTTCTCGTTAGTGATGCAGCCAGAGATTCTCACATTCATTATTTGTAACAATGACTACCTGAAAATCTTTCAGCTCGGCCTCAGTCACAACATCCTGTTTTAACTAATAAAGGTAGAAGTCCTGAAAATTCTGAGTACCTGGACTTTAAAAAGAGAAATTAAGAGTTCAGCAGAAAAGTGTCCTGATGAGCTAAAAGGCCAGAAAGAAAAAGGAAACACTCACCACCTCCAAACTTTCAGTCTTCGTCAAAGGCTTGGCTGTGTTGTCTTGTTTTCTGTCTGTTTGTTGGTGATAAACCAACCCAAAACCTAATTTAATAACACTGTTCCGTCAGCTAAAGTAAATGGCAAGATCAAAATTAAAATTATCTCAATGTTTCAGCCAATAAACAACACTGTTTTCTCGACAGACACCAACAACAAATATTTGGCCAAATGTCTGGGCAGTGGGCTTGAAACTGCACATAAGCCTTAACGCCATTACTTATTCAGGAATTTTATTGGTGTGTTAATAATTGATCACCTAATTAAGGGGGGGAGTTGGGGGGATATGGGGCTGAATGCCTCTTTACCAGTGGGCTTTTGGTAAGTGCATGGTTTGGTGGAGCACGACAGAGAGGCGCCAATGAGAGTAACTTCTGACCAGCACGTAAAATTACTTTTCATCTAAATTGACCTGAGCATGGGGCACACTGAAGAAGAAAAGAGGCCCAACAGTACCAACTACCACTCCTAACAGCGGTCAGGTGACGTTCATCACACTGAGAATCAGTGTTCATCTCAGATTCATTCAAACTTTACTGCTGTCACATAGTCAGCTGCCTTTGACTTTGTTTTCTTGGCCAGACGTTGCTGTTTATTTGAAAACATCTGACCATGTATAGTAAGTTGACATCTTATTGACTATGATTTTGAGAAAGTAAAACCCTGACTGAAACTTCAAATAATGCAAATCTAAATTCATTCACCCAAAGCACAATTTAAAGTGTCTCATGACAAAAATAATAACAAACAAAGGTAATAGGATTTTGTCACAAATAGCACTTTTCAGCACAACCTGAGTTAAGGGTTATGAAAACATTGTGTTAAAGATGGCATTACCACATATGAAGTTGCATGAAATCTGGGATACATGACTACTTTTAAAGGACAAGGGGAGCAAAATTATTTTTGTTCTTGTCAACAAATCCCATAAAAAAGATTCAAACCAATAATGATCGTGTCCTACTAACAAGTATCGTGTTTGTGTCAAAGTCTGATATACTGTAATTCATTCCTCTGTGAGATCCAGAATATTATTATTAAAAACAGATAAATGAGCCACACTAGTTTATTTTGACACAATTACACACACACACACACACACACACACACCATCATGCTGCAGGAAATAGTCCAACATGTCCTATCAAATGTGTATAAATCCACTGAAAACAGCTGACAAGAAAAAAGGTCTTTATTCCTATTAAAGTAACATGCTCATCAAAACTACACTAAATGACAGCATTTCACAAAATGAATAAGCCTTTTTTAAATGAAATGTATTTAACATTTTTATTGCATTCTGTCTTCAGCAGGAACAAATGGACTTGGACTTTCAGTGTATTTACTGAAGAAAAGCAGCAGCCTTTAAATTCTAAATAGTTAAATGTTTACAGTTATTCGCAAAAATATGATGCAAATATTACTTCAATAAATAAAATGCATTTGCAAACTGAATATATATGGATCAGGGAGGATTCTGCATGATCTGACACAGAGAGTACTTTTGATGCCTGAGACAGCTGAAAGGATTCCAGAACAGGCGTTTAACATGGACACAACTAGAAAAACTCACTCACAGATGACGCAAGTGTGTGAATTATTTCTGGGACATAGGTTTCCAGCACTACTCAAGGGAAGGCTATGCACGGAATGTTCCAAAAATAAATGTAATGAATGAGGGGAGCTGGACTCAATTATTAAGTTATTCTTTAAATTTTCTTTTCATAACATACTGTCTTTGGTAAAGCATGTTTACATTTATTTGCATTCTGAATATGGTAAGGAAGCTACTTCAGAGTTTAAGTGGTTTTCTAAACAGTGATGGTTCTATAAAGCAGCGTTGCCTTCCTTCATTTTTTTCTTTCTTTCTTTTTCTTTTTTTTTTTTTTTTTTTAGAGCGATGATTTCACTATCAGAGCCAACGGATTCTCCTGGAGAGGCCTTTTAAGAAAGCTGTCTAATGCCAACCATTCATCATCTTGTTGGAAAACACATGCCAAACCAGCAGATAAAAGTGGCATTCATCATTCCATTTATCGTACATGAACATAAATATCAGCCATTTGGACCGCACTTTTTACCCTGCACGGCTTACAGTAGAAGCAATTTTAGAATGAGAGGCGCCAGTGAGACTGACATCAGTGTTTTGCATCACGCCTTACCCTGGGGTGTCCTAAAGATTTGTTTTTTTTCTTTTTTTCTTTTTGGGGCTGTGTATTTACTGTTTTTAGTAAATATACTCCCTCACCCTTGGGCTCAAGATCATGTGGAATCTAAACGTGGTAAATGTAATGTCATTGGACCACCTTTTTTTTGATGTGGAAACCTTCCAGATATTATAACCTCTGAAATTATAAATTTGAAAATGGCACTTGAAATTGTTTGAAAAACTTAGTGATAGAATGAATACAGTTTTATTCTAAATGTTACATAGATCCCACAGCTTTGTATCGTTACTTTCCTGTAAATGTAAAAGGTAGGTGATTTTATTAAGGCCTAACAATTTAATTTCACTGCTTTTTGCATGCATGACATAATTTAATTGTTGTGAAAGTAAGACATGTAAATGTTAATGTGATCTGCGTAAAACACTGCACAAAAAGCAGGAAAATGTAAAGGAATCTGAGCATTTGCCATGAGAACAAAATCTTTACTCGAGCAAGTAGTCAACCTACATAATTATGTTCAAACATGTTTGTTCCTGAAGCCACTAAGTTGTATATCTGCAGCCTTTCTTACTCACTCTGTCCTCCAGTATCCACATGCACTGAGCTGGAAGAGAAGTAGGCCATCTCCCAGCCAGAGGCAGCTGAATGCAGTATTTAAAAAGCATTACTGTAGAATACAGTACCATAATGGGCATGCTGGGATCCCTGTATTTAAGTGTCACACTGCTGCCGTCAGGTCTCAGCAGGGGCCCTGAGTGGTAAACTTTTTGTTAACAACAAAAGATGCCAAACAAGAGAGCCAAGTTCCAGGCGTACGACGGCTCATTACATTTGAGGCCTATATGATGACTCTGATTGCCCAATAATGCTGAATTACAAATCCTCATCATTTCTAAAATGAATTCAACATTCTGCAGTAAGAGAAGGGAAACAATCCTGCTGTGCATCTACAATACAAATAGAAACATAATGACAATATTCACATGCCATCTTATTTGTTTTAAACCTAAATAATAATTCTTAGAAAAGCTTTATAGGAAAAAGGAAGATAAACTAACTTCCAGTCTGTGCATACAGTCCGTTATAGAAATCTCAGGTAGGCAAACTAAGACTACAGCTCTGAAAACTCTGGTGGATTGCAAATCACCATTCATTTGACACACACAAAGACACACAGAGGAAAAAGCTCAGCCTACTCATCATCCAAATGTGCCAAAAGGTGAGTCACTATTAAATGAATCAACAAACATTTCTGCATGAGGTTAATTTCAAGTTATTTGTAGCGTGCCCTATCTTTTTAATACAAGACTTAAGGCTATAACACAGAATTTTCAGCTGTGTCTGGAGATAGGTGCTTATTGTTCACTCAGCATATTGAAGTCTGACCATTTTCTTACTAAAAATCTTGAAAACAAACTGCAAGTAATATTTTCCAAAGCCTTTGAACTAAAATTAAGCCTATTCACTGAATGGAATTCAGAAGGAAATCTAGGACATACTGGACATTTAAATCTCCACAAAAACACTGAATGAATACAGAACATCTGTACGTTCTCTGTCAGGTGGTACAGACTGTTATTGTGGCTGCAGTCAGGGAGGAATCCTACAACATAAACAGGCTAACAGTTGATGATAAATGAAGTAGTAAAAAAGCAATAGGCAAATATCAGTCTCATGTCAGTCTAACCATATCTTAAAACCTCTCGAGACAATCAAGATATGGACATCAATAATAGGAGGAAGAAAGTATATTACAGAAACTTGCTTAAATAGTTACCATGGTGTTGGGCAGATGTGCCTGTGGTTCTGCCAGAAGGGGAGGAGAAATGTAGGTGGAAGTCACGTCACAGTCAAGTCTGTGCAATGAGATTCATTAAGACAATCACTGGAGTCCTGCTGCACAAACTCCTTCTCAGTTGAGTTACTTTGGCTGTCTTTTATTTCTACATTCATTAATTTACTTCAAAATTCAGTAAGTGACTACAGTAATGCCACAAGAATATTTTTAAATGTTAAGGCTAACATGACCATAGAACCCATAGACAACTGTTAAATGAAAATTTAAATACATGAATATACTATACTCTCTCTCTCACACACACACTCTTTTTTCTCTATCTGTATGTGTGTGAGTTTGTGTGTGTATGTGTGTGTACGTGACACTGCATCCATCAAACTCTTTTATTTTCATCGTGGACACACCTGACATTATTATCAAATAAAAGGCAGATTTATTGGGAAAGTTCTGCATTAGTATGGCCCTAACAAATTAGGCATGACAATACACTAATTGCTTGAGTTGAACCAACCAAATTAATGTATATATTAATAAAAAAAAAACAAATAAGAATGGACGAGTGTACCACAGCAGAAGAGACACTATTGAATGAATCAATCAATTGAAACTGAATAGGTTAATTATCCAATATGTTTGATTAATCAATTTGATTAGAAAAAAGAATGAGCGATGGAGTGGCATGATGAGAAATATGAGCTTTTCAGTGTGTGCTACAACAGATCAATCAATACTCATTGCATAGGTTAATAGTCACACTAATTGCCCAGCAGTGGCTGATGGATGGTGTTAAGGAACATGGCAGCCAGATAAGAACATGAGAGGAAAATGAAAGAAGAGGGTTGGGGTGTGAGGAGACATAATAAACACATTCTTTGTAAATTAGAACATTGAGAAGTGCACAAGGGCACCATGCCAATGATGGTGGAAAGGAAACTTCACCTTCAACAGTTGAGCCATGCTCAAGTTCTATATTTTGTATGAAATGTATCATGCTGAAAATACTAATGTCAGAGGAGATATCAAATTCAGCAGTATGAAAATTGTAATAATTTTTAAATAAATATTTTCATGGCTTATGAGTTCAGTTCTCACATGACCAACCAAAAGCAAAATTTCACCAAATTACATAATGCCACCGTGCTCAGTAGCTAATATTTAGCACGTCAGAATTATACACTGGAATTAATCTCAAGTACAGCTGAGACAGGATGGAACTGGGTCATGTTTTTAAGGTTTCTTGTCATGAACCACTTAAAAAACTTTGACAAGTGTAAATTCTGAACTGCTGGTGGTGCAGAGGATTATCTTGACTTCATTTAGTTAGTCATTACATCTTCCAGTGAACATGCATGTGTCAAATGTCGTCACAAACCATCCGAACATAGAGGGAGACTGAAGAGCAGAAAATATCAGTCCGTGTGGACAGGGACAGAAGGACAGAGGGACAGAGGGACCTCCAGGCCAACAGGTACAGTGGATGATGAGAATCCTGCCCAAACTGAAGACCAGAGGCCTGTACTACAAAGAAGGATTTGTGGTTAGTGAGGTTACTTCAGATTTAACCTCAGGTTTTCAGGGTTCACTTCTTACTGAGATACATTGCCATGGTAACTTGTGCTGCACACCTAACCTGCCCTGGAGAAGGTTTTGTTTGAGATAATGGATCGACTAGTAAAAGCACTGCCTACTGACCAATCAATTCTCTGCTCGGTATGGGGATTGTGAGAGGGTCTCTTAGGGTAAGACTGTTCCGAGACCAGGAGAGCCTATTGGCTTTCCCTGTCAATTTTTTTTCACATGAAAGTTACACCTTTTCATGAGCCTACTGATATCATCCTATGACAGAGACTGATTGAAGGAATAAAGCCTTGTGTTTATAGGATACGACAGTAAGCCTGCTTACAGTTTTGAATTATGTTTTTATTTTTCATTTGCTCCCAAATCTGTCTGACATCATGAGGGTTCTATCAGAAGAATAACAGTTAAATTGTCATAGAGTCAGAAAATTTTTTGCCAGCTTCTCCTGCATTTGGCAACTGTGCTGCTTTTAGCCTATATTATGTGTTTTACTTCTTTGCATTTGTCTAATATTGTAGTTTGCTCTTTGTAAAATATGCTGCCAGTAGTTCGTGTTTGTTCATGTTTGTGATTGCTCCATTATTTACAGGGTGTCAAATGTTTCTGCTACGCACTGATTTCAGTGTAAACCCATCTGCATAAATATTACATGCTCAAAGCAAGGTGACATGGTATAAAAAGCAAGAAAGTTCACAAGTCTGCAAAGTCTGGAGGAAGGTGGGGTGGATTGATGGGTCAAACAAACACAAGACTTTCAACCAGGAGACTGGAGTTTGCATTCCATGACAAACAACAGTGAACTTTTCTTTAACTTAACCGAGTAGTTTTAGATGCCTAAACCTGACCAAGTATCTTTGGTGCATAAACCTAATCAAACTGCAACTGTTTCACAACAATATCCACACGTTAGAAATGCTTTCTGGCAGAAAGGTTTTGTATGTCGCTGAGATGAGATCGTGTTGAACGGCTGGAGCAGTTGCTTTTGGCAACTAATATTGGCGCGGATTAGTTTATATTGGAGTCAGTTGAAAGTGTCTCATTCAAATGCTTATGGGTATCTTATGCATCTGTATTAGAAGCTGAAGGGTGACAAAGCAGCGGCAATTAATGCTCCGGGAATGGAAATGGGTTGATAGGTCATAAGCTGCAAACACCACCTCTTTTATGTGAACAGGCTTATGGCTACATTGAGGATACCTCGGTTCACTTACCGAGTTGATAACTATCTCTGTGTGACCTCTTTGTGTGATTTAATTTACTTATTTATTTATTTTAAGCTTGACTACAATTGTTCCCTAACCATAATTATTTGGTTATTATTGTAACCATGACAAGAAAGGCCCCCCAAATACGTGATTTGAGCCTAAACCACAATGTTTCCTCATCCATAACTGGGTTTTTTTTTTTTTTGAATATTAACCAAGTTGAACCAAGTTAATCATAGCATTGTTATGTAAATAAACAAATCATTTTTTTCAACAGTAGGGGCAATTTAGTCAACATGGAGAAATTGTCGGCATGGCCGTGCTACACACCTCCACCTCCACCACCTCAACCTCAAGACCATTTCAACTTTGACACACACATAGAGGGCACACTTTGTCCTGCAATAGCACTAAAAACTGACATATCCAGTTGACTTGGCAGTCCAATATGACAGCTCCATGTGCTGAAGTAGACTGTGAGATGGGATTGGTGTTGGTTTATCTTGTCACATATCCAACAGTTGTCAACATATTTTACTCTGAAGCTGTTGGACTAACTGACATTTCTCGATGCTAAAAGGTGGCTAAAAAGATCAATCAGAATACCAAAACCAATGCATTCATAAAAAGGTCTGTCAATGGTTTTGATTTGCAGCCTTTTTCACATTTAACAAGCTGACATACCAAGATTTATTATGTAAACTGTAGAATCATTTGCATGTACTATAAAGTTCTCCTTAGATTCTTGGTAACACATTTTCTGCTGGACTTTATGATAAGAAAAGTGCATGCAGGTAGATGGTTTGATGGACTGATTGATAGATGATTGTGAACTTTTTGATGCCAAATGAATGCCCAGCTTACTGAGTGAAAGGTCAGGGAGAGATGAGAGATGATAATGATTTTTTAATGATGGCTCTGAAAGGCACCCCATTTGCTTCTCATGTGAAGTGCTTTGAGAGAGGGAAAGAGTTATGCAGAGAGAGAAAGCAAGCTCAGGAAGACATTAGTCTGACAAGCACAATTGGCCCACCCCATACATTCAGCAGATGAACAGCATGACCTTACAAGGCCTTACTCCTCTTTTCTATTCACTTCTTAACTACAATAGTATATAATGCAATTACTTGAAAAAAAAGGTTATGCAACTATTTGATGGAACATCTTTCACTTTACTTATATTTTAGTTCTAAAGTTTGAGTTAAAAGCACAGCAGTAGTCAGATGTAAGAAACGTTAAAAAAGGTCAGTTATCAAAGGGCTGGCTCAGTTTGAGAGACTGTTTCTCAGCAGGTTTCCTGTTCAGCAGCAGCAAAAGGAGAGACAAAATAAGGGTATTTACAGAGAGCGAGAAAGGAAGGTATTCAAATTAGCAGTAGAGAATTAGAGAAAAAAGTAGAGTCTGTAAATGAAAGATTATCAGAGATGGTAAGGGAAGGATCAGGATTTCATAGTTAATTGGATGTTTTCACATCAGATGTTATTAATAGCATTAAACACATTCATGTATCTTACAAAATGATCTATTTTTTTATGAGTGTAATTAGTAATAGGAGTGTATGGGATGATCAATTTACTGTGCTTAGATGATAAAAGTGGAATTACTATTTTGATTGAAGTTGCACAGCAAAAGAATATATTTCACAAAAGATGAGATAAAACACATTTTGCCAACATTTAGAGCTAATGACTGAAATGAACAGAAATGAAAGAGTACGTACAGAATGTCATGAATTCACTTCTTGCTACATGGGTTTAAGAACAAAATTAAGAAAAAAAAATCAATTACTGCGTGTGGCCCATTTAAATAATGATATTTGGAAGGCTTTCTGCTACCTAAAGTGGGTTAGTGTTACTTGTACTTCATCTGCTCATATTCGTATTACATCACAATAATGAAATACTGACTAGTGTGCATTTAGATAAATCACAAACACTGAAAATTTGTACTGTAGATGGGATGTGGATTGCCAAGAGCATGATTATGGTATGATGAATAAAAGAATACAGGTAATCAAATAATGGTACTTGCTCAGAAAATACAGTATATCAGTCAAAGAAGAAAATCCATTTTTTCCAGACAGTGAGGAAAATATAAATAATTGCACTGAGAGAAATATTGACAATAAAAAAATAAAATAAAATCTCAAAGGAGATTGCAGTGGATAAAAAGTGTTACATTCAAGCAAAGTGGAGTCTAAACAAGTTTAAGAATGTGGCTTGGATTAAAACGTGATCAAAAAGTGTGGCATGGCCTTTCAAACCGATGTCAAGGCTGCAGAAGGAGGCTACTTGGCACACAACCCCAAACTGACGAGTGTAGTGGCGCCAGCACTGAGGATTTGTCAGTCTTTGGCATTGTTCCAGACAGGGGCAGTGACATCATGCCCAACACTGAATTAATGGACAGAATGAGTGTTGACCTGTAGGCAACTATGTCTCCTCAAACTACTTGCTGCTCTCTGAGTCCACATTATTTGGGGCCTTGCATTTTTTTAGTCCTTTAGACAGTCTTCAATTGCAGAACTGAAGATCCGCAGTGACATACTGTTGAGGCAGCCTTAGTTGTGTGTTTGACCAATAGAAGTGACAATAGGTAAATTATAAACCACAAGAAATTGCTCTGATTAAACAAGTAGTTTTTGGATAGAAAAACAACTTGTTGCAACAAAGTTTGCCAAATATTTAAAACTGAGTAAAATCCCTCTATTAAAAAGTTCCAGTCCATTTTTATTTTCTCATATTTTTGGTCATCATTTCCCTCAGCAATAATCACATTGTACTGCACGTTAAGTGCTAAGATCCAGTTGTCCTAGATTCAACTCTGTTTGAATAACCATGACCTGGATGAATGAGATTGAGGAACGAAGCAGGGTTGCCAAATCAGATGGGAAAGAAATATATGTAATCACACATTCAGACAGGTTGAAAAACAAACTCCTTGGTAAGCCAGTGCTACCAGGAAGAGACACCAAGGGGAACAGTAAAAATGATTACCCAAACTATCCATTGGAAACACCTAATCTTTGACCAACCATAGTTACTATAGAGGCACATGTACTTGTTTGTCCTTCGACAAAAAGAATTGTTACTTATTATTTTGATGCACACATTTCTGATTTTACCTCCAAAAAGTGTTTTCACTAATATGGCTAGCCTGTTTACAACCTGTCTGATTGTCTGACCACGCATTTCTTGCCCCATTGGACAATGTTCACTGGGTGCAGCACTGTTACTGTTTTCCTACATCTCAGCAAAAACTCTGATAATGCTGTCATATCTGTAGAAATGATGGCCAAAACTACAAAAAATGAATTCTTTAACATGGACTTAAGCAAGCATCTTAGTGTGATCGTTCTACCATCTACACTTTAGTGCTTTGGATCAATAGTGTTTGAGGAAAGTGGGTAAAAGGACTTCTGTCTTGGTGGTCAGGAGGATTCACAATGCTCCTAACATGAGAAACAAAAAAACGCTGTGTTCTTCAAAACTTGATTTTTCCTGAGCTAACTGTGTGTTTCAAATAGTGAGCAAAGTGGTCAAACATTTGAGAGATAAATGCTGTGGGAGTCTTGTGCTTGGTGTGTGATGACGGACAATTGTGTATGACTGTAGAGTTTCCTATGTAACACAAAGAGGTATCACTCATGGAGGACGATGTTTTACACAGACTTTCTTTCCAAATTTCTGACCCATTGTTTCTCATGGTCAGCACTGAGCTTTCATTTAAAAATGCAGTTGCTGCTAACTGTCCCAGCCATTGTGTGTACGTGTGTGTGTTTATCTGTGCATGCATACCTTTGTGCTTGTGTCTTTCTGTGAATTCCACTGGAGTTGCCCAATGCTGGGAGTCCTCTGGCTCTACTTCATCACAGTGGGGAGCAGCACTCCCACTTTGATTGGAAAAATCTGCAAAACAAAACAAAAAACTGACTTCAGCTTTGTATATTCCCACCAAAATCTACCAAACAATGACTGGTTGTTAGCTCAAAGATAACTGAGTTTCGGAGCATAATTTGACTTATAGAAGAAGACAAGAGGCAAGGTCTTAGACAGGGACAGTAGCATCACGTATAATAGATGGCTGTTTCAAGCCATCACATTGCTAGACGTGATATTTTGAAGACTTTATTGAGGTTTTCACCACCTCCACTGCCTGGAATTCATAGCTCATGAGGTGACTTTAAGTAAGTTACAATGAAGAACATTTACCTCTGTGCACAATATGAAAAAATATCTATAAAATGAACAGGACAGCATGATGTCTTAAGAAAAGGGTGCATGTCTACAGCAAGGTTCAAGATAATCTCTTGACTGGAATATAAGAAATTGTGTGTGTAACAGACAATTTGACTTGATGGAGGCACTAGGGGAAAGGTCACCGAGTGTCCAAAATAGAAATTTTCGTGCTCCATGGAGCATGTATGTGCTTAATTTCATGGCATGGTCATTAGATTTTGATATGTCCTATGTACGATTGGACATTTATACCTGATAGTGGCACTGGTGGAAAAGTCAGGGGGTCATTTGGACCATGACTATTGATATCACAGCATTCTGGCCAGAAGCCAGACAAGTCAGGTGGAAAAATCAACAGAGACATAGAAACATTTGAGTAACATCAAAAATGTAGAGTACTACTGAAGGTAGAGGTACAACAAACAGGATGTCCACATCAAACAGTGGTGTAATAGTAGTGGTCTGCCGTTTCCATTTTGATATGATAGCTTTTATTAGCCTTTGTATCTGCAATGAACTGCACTCAGACTGCTTTTTTTTTTTTTTTTTTGAAAAGTAAAACAATTAGGTAATAGTTTTAATAAACTTAATACTGATTTTTTAATACATTGAATGCCAGTTGTTGATTGCATGCTGTTTTGTCTTTATAATAAATAATTGTCACTCATTGTTTTTGCCCTATTGGTTTCGGCCTTGGTGCCCAACATTTTAGCCACAATTCCCCAACAAATTTGTATTTGTCAAAGTGGCCTTGCTCTCAAAGGTGATTTTATTGTAATAAGTTAATTAGAGCTTCATTTGTGCTTGTGTTTAACAACACACATTTCAATCAGGGTGGTTTACATCATTTTCAAGGAAGCAGTTGTCGCATGCAGGCATGTGTGTTACATACAGCTATGTGTCTACAAGATCAAAAATCAATACCAATGTGATTGAGCAGGGGCTGTTTTTTAAGTTCTAGCTTTTGGCCATGGCAACTACATTATGGGTAACTCACCAACAGCTAGGTAACCAACAACACTTGGTAAAAGTACGGTATAGTTATGGTTAGGCATCTAAAACACTTGATTAAAGATGGAAGGAGTTCATGAAAAAGAGATAACTTTAATAAAGATAAGATTAATTCAAGTCTCTGCATGTGACAAGAGATACGAACTCATCTCCTGCATGAATGTCAGATGTACTATGTGCCTATCCATCTACTGGACCTCCACACAGAAACGCTCCACCTTGCTACATGAATGGTACACTCCTGCCTGAAATCACGCCGGAAGTTGGCATTGCATGTAGCTCGTGAGGTGTAGAATCGTCTGATATAGAAGTAATTCCTAGGGATATTATTGAATATTCATGCTTGGAAGATGATGTATCTCATTATGTCCGGCCTTTCTTTAGTTGTCTTTGTCAGGATACAAAAAATGATAGAAAGATTTGTGCTAAGTCTTTAATTATTCCCTAAAACCTACTTAATAACAGCATTTAATTTTTATTTAATTTTATTTTTATTTTTTCATGAAATATGTTTTTGGAAGTTGTGACAAAGGGCAGATTGAGCCCCATCCCAATGGATTTGCCCATCATTGAATTGCTGTAATACTAAGACACCCTAACATATTCCCCTCAACTGTGAAAATTCATCAATCTGCACTGTATCTTGTGGATTCAATTTCATGCTTTCCGCTCCTTACAACAAAACATTTGCTTTACTTATTGTGTATGTTATTCAAAGAAACAAATGAAATAAAGGAAGAAAAGCAAGCACAAAAACACGTTAGTCATTTTAGCGCTCATGTACTTTGCATTGTGGGATAAACTGGTTGTACTCAACTGCAGGTGGAAAAAATAGAACTTGAAGTAGCTTTGGATCAAGAATTAACACACAGACACACACAGACCCACACACACGTATGTATGTGGATTTTACAGTATGTGTGTAATTACATTTATATTGATAGATTTTTGAGACATTGTTAATAATTTTTAGAACATCATTCTATGTGATGTTTCAAGTGTGTTAAGAAAGTTCCTTGTCTCTTCCTCAGTATTTGCAGAAAACTCACACACACCATAGTTCAGTGGTCTAAGTATGTAATTGAAGGTGACACAAATACGGGTGACTGGCACATCAACAGCTTCATACAGCTCCTTAATTTGTACCAGCTAATGGCAGACACACATACATAAATTCAACAGATCACTTGTCTAGGGCATTACAGTACATTAACACGCGCACCAACGGCTGAACACACAAGGCTTTTATTTTTTAAAAAAAAGGAAAATGAAAAAGAAAGAGAGTGCTGTCAGTCCAACCAGGAGAGCAACAATAGCAGTGAGGCAGAAACACTCCAGATGTCACCTCTATGTGTGTGTGTGTGTGTGTGTGTGTGTGTGTGTGTGTGTATGTGTGTGTGTGTGTGTGTGTGCGTCTGTGTTTGAGTGTGTGTGAGTTTTGGAGGAGGGTGAGATCTTGTTTGGCCTCCTCTGCCCTCAAACGCTCTTTTGGGATCCCCTCCACCGCCACCAAATACACATACACAACCATGCACACACACATACACACAAGCACATACAAAGACACACATACTTGCACACACACAGACACACTCTGACTCTGACAGAGTGCTTCACTTCACTCTTCTGGGTCAGTGGTAGGTCTCACACATCATGCACTCATCAAACTGAGTGTAAATATGTGTGTGCATGTGTGTGTGTGTGTGTGTGTGTGTGTGTGTGTGTGTGTGTGTGTGTGTCAGCACATCAGCGTGAAAGAGCAGGAGAATGGAAGAGTGTGTAAACTTGTGTCTGCAAAAGTACTTTACATACATAGCTACAGTATACAGTAACCTACATCACTGTTGAGGGCGAAACATCCACTCCCCTTGAACATACACACACACGCGAACAAACAGGTATAAAAAGAACAAAAAAAAAAAAAACAGGTCCAGTGTCAGTAAGACGTTAATTTGCAGTACACTATGTCAATATTGTAATACTTCAGATGACCATTTCTTGCTACTCAGGAAACTTGTAAAGGAATCATGATTGCAATTTCAGATGTTGATTCAGAGAGCTTCCTGCAAATTACAGTCATGATGAACATGTCTGAGAAGAACAAGAGTGAAAAAGAAGGTGTAAGTTTTCTGCTAATAAACTTGAAATATTGGTTAAAGAAACCAGAACACATTTTCAAAATACAAGCACAGAATGCTCCCCAAAGAGGGAAAGCTACATTGATGAAATTAGAAACGGTTCTCCTTATTATGCATGCTTTAAAAACCAAGGTGCAGACCAAAAAACACATCAGAGTACACCTAAGAATGGTTCCTGTCATACTGTAGTGCAGGTGGGCACCGTCCCTTTAACAATGCTTACATAATCCCATCCATTGTATTCCTCCTGTGTTCATTAAAATGGGCAGCAATCTTGTTTCCAGGCATAAGTGGTGATTTGCTGAGGACTGTACATGAAGGCAGCAGATTGAAACCACAGTAACTAAGTGGAAATGTAGCATGGCTAGAGGAAGCAGGGGGAGTCAAACTTAGGTTCAGATGAACAAACCACAGCAATTATGGAAGGTTAATCAGCGTCTCTGCTTTAGCAAGATAACTACTGTAATTTATCTCTCAATTAGAAAAAAAATCTGATATGTAATAATCATATGATTGGCTGTGGTCACAATACTATGAGCCAGACCTGCTGTGATGCAAAATTAGAGTAAAGATAACAACTCAAAATCATAGTCAATACAAGTGTTTGGGGAAAGTTGGAAAAAAAGACACATCACAGACAACCACTACTTTGAAGAATAAGGAGGAGTTTGTTTTTTTTTTTATTAATTATTATTATTATTATTTTTTTTGTTAATTTTAGCAATACCGATCAACAGTCAATATCAATACTTGTATCAATAAACTACAGGTACAACTATAAGCAGTTATAAGCATGAGCGACAGAAGCAATTCATGAGTGTTGACCAATTCTACGTCCACTAACTTAAAAGTAGTCTGTTTGATGTGGTCAACACAGCCAAGACTGCTCCTTGTAGAATAATTAACTATGGAAATTAAATGACTATATGTGAAGCATGTTGTACCTGTCGTAATTGATATCCTGATGCTACCCAGTAGATGTAAAAAATAACCTAATGAGCCAAAGTTTACATCACCTCTTGCATTTGCTTTTAATGCTATAGCACATCTACAATCCATTTTGTCTTTCTTTTCTTTTCTTTTTTTTTTTTTTGGTACACAAGACTGCAGCATCACACACAACGCTTCTTTTGTTATGAATGACAGTCACCCTCATGACGTCTGAACTCACATGATTGTGAAATAAGATGTTCTGTGATTGGTTGGGTCATACGTGTAGTCTTACAAGTCACCAGACCAATATATGACACAAGTTTATTGCCATGTGAAGGTTAGATCTGACACAGTGACCATTGTCAAAGACAAAAATATTGTGTTGTCTGATGCCAGTATTACTGGCTTCACACACCGTGGAAGAAACTAACACAAGCAAAGCCTGATAGCGTGGGACCATACAATCAATGTAATATGTAAGGCACACAGAAGCAAGCAGCAAGTATATGATAGAGGTATTTCTCGCAGCAACAACAGGACTTGGCGATCTGTTAATTTCACAACAATACAGTAAAGCTTATATAACAATAAAGCTCACGGGAACACTATTGCCTGTGCCCCTTTAGCCAGTTCTTGAAATCAGTTTAGGAAGCAATTAACATGTGTTTTAGTCTGTTTGGTAGGTCAGGTTGAGTTTATTCAAGCTCAGGCAGTGTCGTATTGCTTTCCTGACGGGTTTATATAACTGCAGGCTGGCTGTTGTATGGCAGCAGAGGGGACAGCAAACGTTGATTTAATTGAGAGAGAACAGGATGTAAAGGTTATCCTTCTCTTTCTTGAAGAGAACATGCAATGTGTGTTTTCCTTCTGCAGGCAAGGTGAGACTGCTGGTTCAACAGCAATCTTTCTCAGGATCCAAACTTTTCAGTGAGCTCAACCGAGTGTGTTACTCATCCATTGAGTTGGAGGGCTGTTGCCTGGGCTTTTTAAAGTACAAACATTTGATGATGAACCTCCTGTAGGAACTTCATTGTCGCCATGAAAAGGTGAGGTGGAGTGGGGCATCTAGATTCTCATCCTTGGAGACTTCATGGCCATGTCGCAGGCAGTGGCGTTGCTAGGGTCTCTTGGAGCTCCAAGCAAGAAATCCCTGGGGCCCCAACACACCTGTGCATGCTGCAAAAATTTGGTTTTTGCACACATAAATGCACATTTTCTGGGACATTTGAGATGCATACGGAAAAGATTACTGGTTCTCAAAGTGAGGTCCAGGGACCAACAGAGGTTCCTGAAAGCCCAGGCCTATCAATAATTATTGTAAATAAGTGGCTGGGGCCCCCCTAGTGGCCAGAAGCTCCAAGCAACTGCCTGGCTTGCCTGTCCACATGCCCCACCCCTGGTCGCAAGAACTCCCAAGAGTTCTGGTGGTTCTCGTCCAATGGGAAACCAGGATTTAGATTCAAACTGTATCTTACAAGGCCCGAAGGGGTTTGGGCACTGTTCAGGCTTTCGTTTTCACATGTAGGCCAGTCATTGTTCATCCAAGTGGTGAGGTCCATGCAATGTGTTTTTCTGTTAGATCCACTCGGACCACTACTGTTCATCAAAAATGTGTCTACAAAACAAGATGACTGCGGATCCGTTTAAAATATTGTTGAAACTAATGTCATGAGAAGGAGCAGCCACAGTGATCTGTTAAATGAAGAGCTGTAGGTGACAGGTGGAGCACCGCCACTTTCTCAGTGATGTAACCAACTCCTTTCACTGTGCCCTGCAGTTCACAGTCTCATGCCCTGTGCTGAATAAAAGCAGGCCACGGAGACCACAGACCTCATACAGAATGACTGCAAAAAGGTCAGTTCTTGCCTGACTTCTTTATTCAAATAACAATATTTAGTTTTTCTGCCATCAGAATACTGGGACCTTAGGTATTATACCCAATAAGGCACTGGCTAATTTGAGTTTTACTGTTTTGAATACCTCATGCAGTGCTTAATCTAATGTCATTAAGCTAACATTCGCTAGCTACCTTCTATGAATAATGTCAGCCTGTTCAGCCTGAGAACTTAGGGTAGCCAGCTGGCTTAGGCATGAATTCATGAATTTTACCAATAAAAAAGATAAAGCAGAAAAGATTTCATTCATTCACAGTTACATCTGGAAGTAACTCTTCTTCGATTTAAATGGCAGGGCCTTTTCATTCTTTATCTCGTGCAAATGCTGATAACGTTCTCTATATTTTTACATTTTTAATACTTAGAATGATTGTACTTTTTTTCATGTGTGCAGTGTTTTTGGCCTACTTTTAGACAATGCAAATTTAGCAAAAGCTAGAAATAACAATGGTAATTAAGCAATGGTGCATGCATATGACTAAAACAGTGGGTCACCATGTCTGCATCACGTTTTGCATCACCTAAGCATGAAAACAGCATTCATTCATAGCAATAATAAATGGGAAAGGTCCAGTTACACTTTCAAAATAAAGCTTGCTGAAAAACATTTCAGATGACAGTCACAGTTTGGTTAGGTTTAGACACCAAAACTACATGGTTGAGTTTAAGCACCAAAAACTACTTGGTTAGGAGTAGGAAAAAAACATGGTTTGCTTGAAATAACTATTTCCTTAAAACAATCAGCAACCACTTTATCTTTCACATGGGGATCAAATCCTAGTCTCCTGTGTGAAGGTTGTGTGTGCACTCCCAGGGAGGCCCACCTCCCAGTTTGAGAACGATTGCTGTACAGTTTAATATTTTTGACAGCTTACCACTGAAATAATGTTTTAGACATTTTCACTGACACACAAGCACAGATACACACACACGACCTATGTAAATGACGTCTCTGAAGTAGTGTTTGGTTGGAATGAAAAGCTGTTGACAAGTTGCCTTCCATTGCACATTGTTGCTGATATCTTGCCTTGAAAAATGAGGAGTACAACAAAACAGACTTATGTTTCTAATTCATGACATGTCTTCACGAGAAAAGTGTTTTGACAATTTCTGAAGACTCAATAGGTGACTTGTCTGCTAGAATAACTCAAGTACACAAATCAGAGGCTCATAGCTGGCATTTTGATGAGGGAGCATTCCAGTTAAGGGGAAAGAGATTGGGACTGAAACTACACCCATAGTCCCTCCAAGTCATCATACAATTCGTGATGCTCCATAATGAGACAGAGGAAGATGGTAGATTAATAATTGTCCAGCCTCTGCCTGCCAGATTTGATTTTAAAGTGTAATCAGAAATGTTTTCACAAAATTTCAGCATTCATAAAAAAGAGCTTATATTCAGAGCTACATGTGTTTCAATGTATTTATAGGCCTAATGTAAATAAACACATAAACAAATCTTTTGGAATAAATTCAATGGAAACACTCTTCACAGATTAATCATGATGATTAATTATGATATAAAGGCTTGTGGACACAACTTAAAGTAACAATTCATGTGCTGTTACAGGAGTGGGCTAGAGGACAGAGCATGCCTCTTGGGACTGCAGATGCTTCATAATGCTCATCCTGGATCTCTGAAAGACCCTGCAGCCACGATGGAGCTGGAGAAAAAAAAGACCCCAACCCGCCCCTCCACATGCCCCAATGCTCTCTGCTCTCACCTCCCTGGAGAGTGGAACAGTCCAGAACTATAAACCCTGTAGTGCAGACATCAGTATGAGTACAAGAGTGTCCCTCTAGAGGTTGCAATATTCATTACAACCCAGAATGATGTGTAAATGCTAAAAGTGTTGGATTATTCAACAACAATACCAATGATTTTCTTAATCTTACATTCCCTTTACTAGTGATGCCAGAAATGTAAGGTTTTCTCAAATAGTGGCTTTGTGGTTAGAATGTTAGTAAAATTTTCGGATTCAATCCCTGGGGATCATGTCAGATGATAATAACAACAAACAAAATGTCATGGTGATCACAAACATTAGTGCAAATCATTCTGTAACGACCATGAATATCTATCTACAACAAATATCATAGTAAGTATGTTTGTTACAGGACCGACATTTTGAACTGATGGACAAAGTGAGTAAAAACTGCATGGCAAAATATTGGGAAACTTAAAAACCTGTCTTATCCCCCATCCCTGGCTCTAATTTAAGGTCATTGCCATTTTGATATGAAGATGTTCCTGTTTGTGCCTTTTGTCTACATTCTGTTTTCTCTGGCCTTGGGGCAGCAGGCAGTCACAGGACTAGACTCACCCATGATATACAATGCTGACATCATCAACCCTGGATGACAAAATTTCAAATTGTTCCACAATGCAGAACAACAACTCTGAGATCATCTCAACATCTCCACCTGTCTTTACATATTTTGAGTTAGAGTTTTATTGTACAGTACCTTGTGACTTTTTTGTAAATATATGCTTATTCTGTATTTGATGCCAGTAACACATTTCAAACTAGTTGGCAGGGGACAACAAAACTTGGAAAGGTAAACAGGTTCATTGGTGACAGGTGATAGTATCATGATTGGGTATGAAAGGGGCATCCTCGGAAGGCTCAGTCATTCACAAGCAAGGGCAGGGCGAGATTCATTGTTGTTTGTCTTAAGCCTCTTCATACTGGACTAATAGCCCATTAACATCTGACTTTTGTCTTCAGTGGCAAAGTATACAATTGGCATTCATTCCCCAGTCAAATTACTCTTCAGTAGTCATGGGTATTTATTGGCTCTAGCTCTGTTTGGCAGTGATGGAAACATGACACCTCTGCAGGCACACAAATTTTTGACCCTTTACCAGCATGATGATGATGAGATATACAAAGTACAAGATCCCACACATTATTTTAATCCTACACTCCTGTTTAGCGGCCATATTTTTCAAGATCAAAACGATGATCAATCTGAGGAAGCCTATGAATGGGATGTTTCTGTTGAGGCTTTACAGTATATTACATGTTTCTAGGAGTAATGCGCTGAAAATGCCTTGATGTACATACAACTGTACATATTCAACATGAAAACTGACTTAAGTCCACTTGCTTGCCAGAGTCATTAAAATGATTTCAAGCAACTTGTTTCATGTGTTTAAAATATATATCCTTTCAATACTCTATATAAGCTTGGCAGAATAACCAGCACCTGGTAGCAGCATCTTAGGCAGGGATGTCTGCAACCAGGAACCACCAGCCAAACATCCATCTGTGACCTTGCTTCACGAAACTCAAGCAGATCAGTGAGGCAGCATTTTCTGAGCCCTGAAAACTGAAAGTGTCAGTTTCAAAATACAAGCCTTTCTCCAGAGCCCACAAGGATACATAGAAAGGGTTTTTTTCTGCCCTAGGCAACCTTCTTCACCAGGTGCAAGCCATTGTTGCCAACTACACAGGAGTCATGGTTCTCAGAGGGATGACACCAAGTTTACATTCACTCTGACCATTCACAAAAATATGCCACTCAGATTGCAGCTCAGACCAACATAGCCCTGCTGTTCTCAGCTAACACTAGACTCAGACTTAGACTGTTACTTTATTGATCCCAATTTGGGAAATTATTCTGTTGCAGCAGCAGTTTTAAACATAAAAACACAAAATATATACAACAAAGAAGTCTAAGCCTGGGGCTCTTTCCCCAAACCATGCAACTAAGATCTGGAAGGCTATAATGGCTGTTCTGATATGCAGCACAGCAACAACGGTGACCACATTCAGGATTATGGCATTGCAGACTATGCCCTCTCTCATCAGACATGAACTGCTCGATAGTCCCATATCCCCAGATGGGCTGTTTAGGCCGCTTCTCCAATGCACCACAGCTCACATGCATGAAACAGTTTAGAAAGTGGAGAGGGTAAAGAAGCACACCTCCTGGGGCACAGCTACACCTCAGTGTCATCACCAGCATGGAGATGCTCTCTCTAAGAAGCCAGCCTTGTAGCTACTGCTGTTGTTGCAGCCCCACAGCTGGCTGAATTTCTGAGGGAGAAAGCAATCGGGATGAGGCCCATGTTGGACCAGTCTCTATTCAACAGGTATGTCATGAAGCAGGCTTTCCACATGCTGACAATCAGACATGTACTGGAATTCATGTGTTCCAGCAATAACTTCCATCAACCCGAGAGATGCATATTTCCACATCCCTGTCGTTCCCTGACACAAAAAAATCCTATGCTTCTCATTTTAAGGAGTACAATACCAGTACCAGTACATTTGGCTCTTCTGCTGGAATAATTATAAAGGAAATCAGATCAAGTTTTTGTTCTACTCACACGACCTGATCCTCATGGCCCCATTTTGGGGAGATAGATGCACTCCACACAGTGGAAGTCATGGAACATCTGCAAACACTGGGTTTCACCAGAGACCAGAAAACTTTATTTATTCATCTGCACAACAGGGCATGCACAATTTTCTTTTTCCTGTTCATCAAGACATTGCATCACTCTAATGTATCCAGTTTTATTTCCCTCAAGCTTGATGCCTCAATTAACACAAGCACAAGCACTAAAGCAGATCTATACATATGCAAAATATTTCTGCATCTGGAGGGAAACTGCTTGACATCTGTAAATGTAAATGTGTCTACATGGCTAATCGACAGAAAATGACTATTTGCCTGCAGCCTTTCTCGCTCATCCAGTGGAAATGGTATGTGTAATTCTCAGACTTTTACTGGTGTGTTTAGTGGTATGGAGTTTTTTTTTTTTTTTCTCAACTAGATAATCTTGAAAATCCCTTCACAATACCTAACAGACGTGGAAGAACACATATCACGTAAATGTGTGCGTGCCTTTTTCACAGTATAATGATAAAAAGGACTGCAGAGAAACATTTTTTTTTTTTTTGCTCTTGTGAAATTAGTCATCATATTGCCATTATTTGGTGTTTGCTAAGTGTACCTTGGACACATTTTAAGACTCGGAGATCATGCTTTCCAGTTGGTAACCCCTAAGCTTTCGAATATGTCCCAATAAGCTCTAAGTCTTTGGTCTCTGTGGACTCTTTTAAAAAGCAGTTAAAAACCCATCTGTTCAGACAAGCATTTAGGTAGCATGAAGTACTTTATGTTTTAACATCTTGTGTCTGCTCCACTTGTATATTTTATTCTGTGTTTTATCTTAGTCTTATTTGTTTCCATACGATTTGGCTTAATTTTATTTCTTTTACTGTGAAGCACTTTTTGACTGGTCTCTGAGAAAGGTGTTAATCATTATTAATATTATTATTATTATTATTATTATTATTATTATTATTATTAGTAGTAGTAGTAGTAGTAGTAGTAGTAGTAGTAGTATTGTGTTAATGAGGGACAGACACAGCTGTGTTCTAGCTGGGTGCACGGCACTCACAAATTCAAAGTCATGAAAAATAATAATATACAGGTAAATATATATGAAATTGATTGTCATGTTGTTAAACTGAATATGATGAGCCTTTCCAACTTTGCACCCTTGTTTTCTGATTTTTAATTGAAAATAACTACCCAAGTTGACAGGGCTCTTTTATTTGAATGTTAAAATAGCTACAGTGAGATATGTATCTGTATTTAATTATCCTAAATGTGTTCAAATTCAAATTGAGGGTTGATCAGATGTTTTTAGTAGATCTTAAACTTAAGAAAAATATCCAGTCTTTGATCAGCTTTGGCATCATGTATTATTCCTCTTACCATTCCTGTAAATTCCTGTAAAAATAGTTGAAAATACCTATTCAAGGTATATCCAAAATAAATTGAAAGCTGCTCTAAAACCATTTGGAGTACGTATGGTTTTGGTCACTTTTGAAATGTAACACTGTGAAGAGTGATCCCCACAGACAGAGTCACTTGAAGTACTACTGGTATTGAGTAACAGAAGTTTGAACAAACTGAAGTGTTAACATTGCACTGATAACCTTCATCAAGAACTTGATGCAATTGCTGAAAACAACACTTAACTCCAAGATCATCATACAAGTCACCATCAAGTGCAGCATATACCAAGGTGATGAACTGTCCCTGCTACTGTTCTGCATACGCCTGAACCCACTCAGGCAGAACGTTGCAAAGAGTGGCTATGGATACAGAATCAGAATCAAATTCTGAATTGGCTTTATTGGCTAAGTATGCATGCACATACAAGGAATTTGACTTAAATTCGGTTGAAACACTGTGGAGTGACCATTAGTCACCCCCTATAGATGGATGACATCAAGCTGAACACCAGAAGTAACCAAGACATTAACTCACTGATACACTTCACCAGGATCTACAGCAAGGACATCATGGGGGTCATTTGGACTGGAAAAGTGTGGCCTTATGGTGGCAAAATAGAGGGAATTTGATCAGGACTGAAGGGTTCGAGCTACCAGAAGGCAGGATAAAAGACATACAGGACAACTACAGGCACCTAGGTATCCTACAGGCCAATGACAGCCACGATGAGGATGCAAGTAGGTCAGCCACAGCCAAAAACCTCCAGAGGCTGAGACAGGTGCTGAGAATGGTAGGAAAGCCCCAATCCATCAACACATACAACCAACCAGTCATCAGATACACAGCTGGCATAGTAAGTTGGCCACAGGAGGAGATTCCACTGATGTGAAGACACGAAAACTCCTTACAATGCATGACCCTGACGCTAAGATTTGCAATGGGCACATTTTAGAAGCAGAGTGCTTTGCCAGCCAATCTTTGTTGACTTGCCCCAGATCATATTTTTTTTGTTCGTTTTCCCTTGATTTTTGTGGTTCTAGTAGGCTTCATAGTTAAAAAATTTCTTTTTCTTTTTTTTTTTTTTTCTTTTTTGGTCTGTTATAATTGTGTTTATTGTTAATGTATGATCAGGAGTCTGCACAGGATGTGTTATTTTGAAAATGTACCAGATTCTCTATGCCAGTCATGTGTGTGACTTCCTGTCTGGCTTGACCTGCTCTGTATGGCTTAACACATCGTCTGTCAAAAAGAGACTAGGCAAATATTCTCCTCATAGCAGAGCTTCTGGTATGCTTATGAAACAGTGGCAATACATGCCTGGTGGGTGTGTGTGTGTATATATATATATATATATATATATATATATATATATATATATATATATATATATATATATATATATGTGTGTGTGTGTGTGTGTGTGTGTGTGTATATGGTTACATTGAGGCCAACAAAACAATTTTGTTAGGTTTCAGAAAAGTCTTTCACTCAAACAGCATCTGTCAATAAAAGATTAAGAAGAAGAAGGATGAATGTGAGAGACATGGAGTACCTGCCAAATACTCTAAAAGTTTGTGCAAGTATCTCACCAAATGGGAGTAGGCTTACCGTACTTGATGAAGAGCAAGGTCAAGGTCGTGCTTTAGTGTATCACACAGACAGAAAAGTGACAAATCTAGCGAGGATAAGCACAGAAACATGGTCCACCAATGACATACATGCATTAATACTATCTCTCCCATCCATTTTCATAATCATCCTCTCTGAACAATTGTCAATTGTTTGCCAGTAGCCTCTCTCAAAATCACAGGTGAGGCATAATGTGTAAGTGATGTGTACATATCCTTCAAGAAATGCGTATTTAAACTAAGTGTTGAATTTATATGCCCTTTTTTGTTTTCATTAATATATTGCAGGGATCTTAATAGCATTTCACTTTCAACCAGATTCTGACCACCTAATTGTACTCCCTTAATACAGGAATTAGTTAACCCAATTGTGATCATAGGGCTGGCTCCACTTTGCTACAGTCCAGCTAAATGGGGAATGAATCAATCATGCAATCAGGTACCAGGGCAATGCCATTGATTCCTTGTATAACCAGGAGAGATGGATAGGTGTGTCAGCAGTCTCAGCAGGGAGTCAAGTACACTCATTGGTCATTGGTCTCCTACAGGGTTGTGCATTTTCACTGATTTGTTCAGCAGAGGTGTGGAAACTAAGTGGGCTGAAGAATTGTATTTCTGCTTTTTGTGGATGATGTTGTCCTGCTGCTTTCAAAAGGCGATGACCTCCAGTAAACTCTAGAACTGTTTACAGGTCAGTATGACATGGCACGGAAGAGTATCTCCAAGTCCGTGGTTCTCTGCTGGAAAACAGTGGAGTTTAAGCACAGTGGGCTTGTTCAGGAGTCAGGCTAAGATGGAGCATGACTTCAACAGGTAGGTGGGTGCAGTTTCAGGAGTAGTGTTGGGAAATGCATGTGTGGATAGTTATATGGTAGTGTTCAAGTTCTTACTGACCTTTACATTTTTATCTGAAGAGCCTGACTAATAATTGCAACATTGTCAAAGTAAAAATATGAAACTGAAGATTGAATTTTTCTTTCTTTCTTTCTTTCTTTCTTTCTTTCTTTCTTTTTTTTTCAAGTAACAGAACACCTTGTAAAAAATCCATGCTAATATTCAGTGCCTACAGGCTAGTCAAACAGACTCTTAAATAGTAGATTTAAATGATGAAAGGAAACAGAGTACAGCACAGGGAGCCCTCAGTTCTCTGTGTCCATGTCCACATTTCTGCTAATATATTATATAATAATAAGCAATATATATATAATATAATATATTCCCCTTACACACATGCACACATACACCACAGTCTAACAGGCTTTCTCTTATTGTATGTAAGAGCAAAACATTTGAGGGAGAGATTTTTTCATCTCTGTGTAAGAATGTTGCTCCTATGTCTAATGTGTGTCTATGTGTATGTGTGCATAAGCCGATGTGTGTAATAGTAATTGATTTGACAGTGTCTAGAAGTTAGGTGTCAGCTAAAATGAGAGTAAGGATGAATGAACCCACCATGTGTGCACAGGCAGTCACAGATACACATGCTGTCTCTGTGCCAGTGTTGATTTGGACAAGAATTTAAAATTTTGTTTTAGCCTTAGTTGCTTCTAAAATATGTAGTTGGTTTAAAGTCACATTTTAGTTTTATTTTTGGTTTTGTTTTAATCAAGATTTATTCAGTGGATCACAGTTTTAATTTCAGTCTGATTTATTGAAGTCAATGTTTCAGTCATTATTTCCCCATTTGTATGATATTGTGAATAATTCTACATAAGGATATATCTCCTGAAACTCCCTTGTCTAATGTATTGACCAGTGCAAAAACAATAAGATCCCTTGTCATCCAATCACAGGCCTCAACATGTGCTGTGCATCATTTGTACAAGTTTTTTTTTTTTATGCTTTGTGCTCTCCTACAGAGCAGACGCTTCTCCTACTTGCTCCCTGGAGCTGAGGTTACAAGTTACAAGTTTTGGTGTTATCCTAGATTTAGATTGAAGCTTCACATCCCACATTAACAATGTGACAAAAACCTCAGTGTTCCACCTTAGAAACATAATTAAAATATGACTATTTTTAAATCAAAAAGATGTTGAAAAACTGATGCTGACTTGATTACTATAACGCATTATTGACTCACCTCCCAAAAATGCACTGAAAGACCTTTGGCTCATTCAAAAGTCTGCAGCTCAACATTTAACCAGAACCAAGAGGAGACAGCACGTGAGTCCAGTCTTAACTGCTCTGCACTGACTTCCAGCAAAATTCAGGATTGACTGTAAATTCCTCCTCCTTGCATACGAAACCCTTAGTGGACTAGAACCAAGCTACACTGCTCACTCCTCATTTGTTATTTGCCTTCAAGAACACTGTGATCATGTGCTGCCGGTCTACTGGAGGTTATCAGCAACTGTCACAGGGCTTTCAGCCTCTTACCTGCTGCCATTTCCTTGTCATCAGTTCTCCTACTCAGCCAGTACTTTTCTACTCTCACTCTCCTGACCAGCCGCGCCCACCTGTCCACTCACCTGATTTTCATTCCCCATCAGCCCAGTATTTAAGCTGCTCTCCCACACTTCACTCAGTGCCAGATTGTTCTTCATATCATGCAAGGCTTCCCAGCATTCATTATGAGATTGATCTCTTATTATCGGACCTGTCTGCCTTTGGCTACGCCTGATCTCCTGTTCTCTGATAAATACCTCAGCCTTACTTTGAACTTGTTGCTGTTTATCTGTCATTGCCAAGTCAGAAATTAAAGTCAGTAAAGCTATCTCTGTGTACTGGTGGTACTGCATTTGGGTCTTAAACACCTTTGTGACAGTACAATCTGGCCAGTCATGGACCCTGCAAATTCTACCTCACCACGGGATCGCTTTGAGAGGATTGAGGGCATACTCCAGCAACATGAGGCTCTGACAGCATTGGCAGTTGTGACAGCCAGACAATCAGCAATAGCCCGGGACCTGGCCCTGGATGTATTAGCTGCACAAGTCCAACAGCTAACCATTGTCCTGACCCAGCAGGTGGTTCTGGGCCCACCTCCAGTCCAGTCACTGCCAACCAACCCACCTCCTGCTGTCTGTGATCCGAGTGGGAGCTCTCGAATACTGAGACCTGCAATCCTTTTCTTGCCAGTTCCAGCCCCTGAGTCTGCTAGCCACTGGCCTGCTAGCCCCCTGCCAGCACGAGCCCCTGAATCGGGTAGCCACAGGCCTGCTAGCTTCTTGCTAACTCCAGCCCCCTGTGTTAGCTAGCCAACAGCTTCCTTCCCCAGCTGTGTCTCATTCCTGAGTTGGCAAGCTTCCTGCCCAACAGCTAACCATCATCCTGACCCAGCAGGTGGTTCCAGGGCCACCTCCAGTCTAGTCACTGCCAACCAACCCACCTCCTGCTGTCTGTGCAAGCTTCCTGCCCGAGTCCATCCTTGGTGAGTCTGCAGGCCTTGTCACTGCCCAGCTCCTCGTCCTCACAACTGCCCAGTGCCATGGAGGTCCTGCTACCCAGCACTGTGGTGGTCCGACCAACAGCTGCTCCTAGTCCCCAGTCAATGACCCATAATCCCCAGTTAGCAGACTGGCACACACCTGCTACTGGTTCCTCTTTGGCAGCCCAGTCAACACTTGCTACTGGTCTCCGGTTGGCGGCCCGACCAAGACCTGATCCTGGTTCCCCCTCAGTGGCCCGGCTCATGATAGAGCTGCAGCCATCTCCTGAGCCAAAGTTGCAGCCATCTACTGAGCCAGAACTGCTGTTGCCCTCATGTTCCTGTGCTGCTGCTAATCCCTGAGCCCAAGCTGCAGTTATGTCCTGTTCCAGAGCTGCAGCCATCCACTGAACTAGAGCAGCTGTTGTCTGCACTTCCTGTGCTGTAGCCATCTTCCAAGCCAGAGCTGCAGCCATCATCTGAGCCTGAGCTGCAGCAATCCCCTGATCCTGAGTTACAACGATCTCTTGAGCCAGAGCTATAGCGATCTCTTGCGCTCTGGAATACAACACCTAGAGATATCAGGGAGGTCAGCTCACTAAATATTTTAAAAAGAAAGCTAAAAATCTATCTCTTCCCTTTAGCCTTTCAGTCACTATCTATGACTTCTTGATACAGGCCTGAAACTGTTGTGCTTTGCCTTGCCTGGGTGCTTATTTTATGCATTCTATGTAATCTATTTTTACCTATATTTTATGCTGTGATTTGATGCTCATCCTCATTCTACTCTATTTTTACATATATTTTATCATTCTATTCTGTGACTTTATAAAGCATTGTCTTTATTTTTTTGTTATTTGCATCCTTACTATCATTATCAAGTGGGTTTTATTTGCCATCTTATTTTCCATTCATTTTTTGTCTCTTTATTTGTCCATGTCCATTCTGTCTTTTTATGTAAAGCACTCACTTCTATTTCTTTCTGGTCAAGCACTTTGAGTTGCAATTCCTGTGTGAAAGGTCCTGTACAAATAAGGTTTATTATTATTATAATGAATATGATAAATGATTAAAAATAGTACACTATATATTCACACAACATCATACTCACACCATTGCAGTATGCCACCTTTTGTGCCTTGTTTAGTAGTGAGAAAGTTGCAACTTAACATACTTCTTTAATATCATATAAAAATGAACATAAAGTTTGCTCGAAAAAGTACAAAACAGTTTTGTGGGAAATCTAACCAGACCTTAACCACAGTGTTGTCAAATCAGATATTAATAGCAAAAGATGATAGAGGTGGCGTAATTACAACGCCAAACCATAAATGATGGCAGTGCATCATTATTGGTTATCAAACACTGACAATGTTTACTACTTGACAAAACAGGTCTTCTGCTAAATTCTGAGTTATGTTTCTGTTATGTCTCAGAAGAACTCCGATTTAAACAGAGTTAATAAATCGGCAGTTACAAATATGTGCAGACTGCATCATTAAGGCAGATGAGCATTAAAAGAAAGGAAAAGCATGTTTATTTGAGAAGCTAAAATTACCAAATGAGTTAGTGTCTGTAATAAGTGATAAGAAATCACACGTTTTCTTTTAGAAGGAGTACATCTTTACAGTACTTACTTTACACTGCTTATGTTCATGGAGCAAGGAAACTTCATCATTAATTCACCCTTAATCCACAAATAACTTTGAGTTATACTAACGTAAAATTTAGTTCTAACAAGAAATTAACATTTGTACATATATACATGTTATCAAATCAGTCAACATATGTAGTCGATGTTTACCTTGGCAGATACTGGCTGGATGATGTCTTTTCAGTTGCCTTTTCAATTATTTCCTTTATTCAAGGAGAAAGAGGTACGGAGGCACTGAGTATTTATACTTTCACTTGCAGATAAATGATTGGTTATAAAGAAAAACAGTGAATGTTTTGAGTTGGTTTTGGACTCACAGCTGCTCAACCCACCTGTAAGTATCGATTTATTATTATTCATCTTCATAAATTTGCTGAACTGGACCAGCTCTGCCTTTTGGTCTGCATTTGGGTTCAATCCCTGTTTCCTACATGGCAACAACAGTTACAAATTAGTCATGAAATAAAAGGACATCAACAAATACTTATCCAAGAAATGAATATTGAGAGATGAATACTGCTGTGTAGGGTTAACTATCTTCATTTTCACTGACATCACACACACCATTCATACTCTCTCTCACACACATACATACATACAGATAGTTTTGGGGACATTACATAGACTTACATTTATTTCCTGGAGACTTACCCTAGCCATAACCATAAATACTAGTTGCCTAACCTTACCCAAAACCTAACCTTAACCCAAGTCTTCACCCTGAAATTTAGTTTGTCCCCAAACTGAAGGTGAGTCCCCACAATGTGACAATGTAAATAGATTTATGTCCCTACAACAGGAAAATACTTAGCCACACATGCAAACCAGTGCAGGCAGCTGAATAAGCCAAAAAAGAAAAAAAAAAAAAACTGTACTGTACTGTCTGTAGCATAAAATGAGCAATGGTAGCAAAATGGAGATTAAAAAATGTAGACATATAATTGACTTTACATTTAACTGCAATGGGTTGCTCAGAAAGTGACGACCCAAAGTCACTCAGGAACTTCTCAGAAAGTTATTTTAATGGAAGAATCAACAACAGCCCGGACCTCCAATTTTAAGTCAGAACACGTGCATCAGATCCAAGTGCCAAGCCAGTAATTATAATGAGTACGTGCATGTATAATGAATGGGTCTTTCAACCTGTTTTCTGTGATTTGTGTAATTACATTGTATATTGTATGTAAACAAATGGACAACTTTTTGCAAGTGATTCTTCTGTAATCTCAAGCTTCTGAGTTCGCTTTCGACACCATTCACTTTTATTTTGAGAATTTGAATGTGAATATGAATTACACTAGAAACAAAGTAAACACAAAAACAAATTAGTATAAAATAAAAAGAAAATTACAAAAAGAAATCAAAAATATATTCAACTAATCCCCTTCTTGAAAACAGCCTGTCAAAGAATGAAAGCTTTTATTGCTAATACAAAATATCTGCTGCTGCACAAAATTAGAAAACATTACTTCACTAAAACCATGAATGTGTTTTGTTGCTGAACATGGCGCACAGTAAGATATAAAATACTGTAGATATAAAAAATGTCTTTAATAAAACAACTTGCCACATAAAAACAAATGACTTCTTTTTAATATAGTGTGGTAATATTTATTTTCATTTTGTTTTCAGTAGGTGTGTGAGGTTAAATAATTTAGTAGCCCCCAGTGCTCATTTAGCCCAGGTTTAAAGTGCTCTGGAGTCCTGGCTGAGTATTGTGTACGATGACTTGTGGCAGTCAGGAGAGGAGTGCAGATTACTGAAGGAGTTCTCCCTCTCATTTAGCATCAAATCTGTTCTCTTCCAGCTCGACTCCATTAAGACTGGTAAAACAATCTGATTTAAGCGTAAACACACATAAAGAACAGACACACACAGTCATTCTCTAATTCTCTGATCCCCCATAGTTTTGTTTGAAATATGAAATGAAAAAAAAAGAAAAGAAATAATATTAAAAAATATGATCCTATATGCTATTGGACACTATTTTCAGCCACGGATTAATACACATTTCTTCTTCCCGTATTTATGACTGCAGGACAGTGTGTATAAGATCGACTCAAAATAAAGTACAGCGTGTGTTCACCGGGCATGTCACCGTGTGCCAGTGTGGCTCATTGCCGGGCAGCAATGGAGCTCTACGGCAGAATATGAGGAATAAGCTACGTCAAACTTTAGACTAACAGGCACTATAACAATAACACTTTAACAATAATAATTGTAAAGAATTCAGCTGACTCATTGTTTAAAGTTTGGATCATGGTTAAATTGAAAATCTGTTTTGGTAGAAAATAATGTCCAAATTTGTGTTTGGATAAAAAACACTTTTTCCCACTGTCACTCCTCTTGCTGGGATATTGATGAATTCAATTAATTGCAAAAGCAACAACAAATAATTCACAACACAGAGGCTTAAGTGTGAAAGAATGGATTTTCTCATTTCTACCATGACCATGTATGTCCCAGGGATCCTAATATGATGATTGTTTTTCTGGCAGCACATGGGAGTATATTCTGTATTGAAGCTGATGTTTGTTTTAAGGCAGACGCTCGAGCCAAGTCTCATTCCCAGAGGGTCAAATACTGCTACTTTGTCACACCCCTTGGCCTCTCACGTAGATACACAAGGTAGCATCTGTGAGACGCATTTTAGCTTACTCCACTGTAAACCCACCCACAGAGTGGCATAGTATAAAGAGCAAGAAGTCCGCAAATGGAGGAAGGTGGGGGGGGATAGGTATTAAAAGTGAGAGTATATCCCTGTAGGTTGATGTAACTATCATACCTTGTATAATACATGCATCCACCTTGTAAACTACATATTCATATCAGAATCAGAAAAACTTAATATTGAAGGGAGAAGAAAGTTAGAGATATGATTTTATATGACAAAGAATACCACTGTTTACAGGAAAACTGTCAAAGGAAATGGAAACTTTGGTTTGTCAAATACTACAGGGGTTATAAGCCTCATCAGCTGGTGTTGATAAACCTCAAGCCAGGGATGACCAGCAGTGACATGGACACCAGAGACCAAGGCTGGCCTGAGTCCTGTCTATGGTTTGATGATTTAAGCATCAATGGCACTTTGCTTAGGGTCAGCGAATGGTTGTGATTTGGTTAAATATTAATAATGTTAACACACTGTGTCTCATGCCTTGGGTCAATGCAGACTTTTTCTATGTCAAACCGAGACCTGATAATACTGTCACTGTATAAAATGGCTTCTTAATTGTCTAGATACAGCTAGCACGGAACACTGGGCTGCTGACATGCACCATGCAACAGAAAATGTGTCATATTGGCAACGAGGTCCAAGCTATCAATAAAAATCCTGGGGATTTTCCATGGGGTTGGTTAAGTGGTGGGGGTGATGGAAGGGTGCAGGGGCAGCAAGCGAGGTTAGGATTGTGCAAAATAGAAGATATCCTTATTTTCTTGTCTGCTATTAATTTAATTAGATTAAGATAACTTTCTCTGCAGTTTAGCAAACTTGTAACCCCGTCCCTCTATATATTTTTTTTTTCTAAGTTTAATAATGCTGTAGTCACTGCTAGAAGATATTGTGTTGCATGATCAGATATTATGGAGGCAAACAAATGAAATACATTGTCAGGAAACAATTTATAGATCTGTTCACCTACAAAATTTTGTCAACTTGCCACAAATGTTGGTTAAGATTTCTGGATTAACATAATGTGGCATTTCGACAGTGTGTTTCCTTCTGAATGTATTTGCTGTTGTGGATTGGTGGTATCGCAACAATTTTTTTTTTGGGAGACTGGGTTGGATCAGCATCATTTTGAGCTGGGTGTTGTAGTTGACTTTCAAAAAGTTATCTTAGAAATGAAAAAATAATAATAATAAAATTAAAAATTGACTCAATATCATGTAAATTATGTGTAAAAAATTGATGGGACTGAAGGTTAAATCATCTATAGAAAAATTAATAAACCTGTTCCTTGTTGGCCCAAACCTTTGATAATAACAATAACCCCCTGCATTACATTTGTTATCATTTTCAACCATTTTAACCTGAGAAACAAATGCAATCTTAAGCCACAATGTGATCAAGAACTACTTCCCCCGTCTTCAACAACTGTGCCAATACTCTCTCAGCCTGTCTGTGAGCCTGGAGGTCTGCTCAGTGGCCCGTAGTGCCAGCAGAACGCTGTGGTTGTACTGGGCAGCTCCAGGTGTGAACGCATGGAAGTGTGAGAATGGGAAGCGGGGTAGTACAACTGAGCATGGATCGCAACTCACTTCCCCTTGATAAATAGAAAATAGAAAAAAAACAAAAACCCCTTACACACACACACACACACACACACACACACACACACGGATGCAGATAGAGAATACTGTGGCGTTGTCACTGTCTTCTTTTCTCTCTCCCCCAGCTCCTCTCTTTCCTCCATATCCCTCTGTCCTGTCTTTCATTTGTTCCCTGTAGAGTTTTCCATTGGTCATTCTTGTTCTCTCTCTTTCTTATCTCTCCCCCCACCCCCTCTCGGTCTCTCTCGTGGTGACAGGGTTCAGTCGAGCGTATTCTCACTGGCCACAGTAACACTCGAGTAATCCAGGGAATGCTCATACACACATTATAAAAGAAAAAAAAATATTCTGGATGTGCCACTGTCAGTTTCACCTCCTTGCCATTGGGTGTGTGTGTGTGTGTGTGTGTGTGCGTGTGTGTGTGTGTGTGTGTGTGCATGCGTGCGTGCGCGCACGCAATGCCATTAGTAGTTTTGTGGGGGGCAACTCATTTAAGATAGTGATTTTATCATCATGTAAATGACATCAGGAGAGCAGGCTCATCTATTTTGATTGGCTGCTGCTCCCACATCCCTGTGTGTGCGTGTGTGTGTCTGTGTGTGTGTGTGTGTGTGTGTGTGAGTGTGAGTTCAAAATGAGCCAATCAACAATAATTGTTTCCTGTGAGTCTGTCTCTCATCTTGTCCATTGAGAGGTGATGTCAAAAAGTCACTGTTAATTTGATGCATCCTCCCTCTGTGTGTGCTTGCATTTTTGTGTGTGTGTCTGTGTGTGTGTGTATCTCAGTCAGACTTTCCCTCAAACATAGAGCACCGCTGTCAGTGACAGTCACCACTGCCACCTACATTAGAACAGTTCCTTCACAGGAACTTTCAAGGCCAGGCACAAACCCACATCTTTACAGTCTCTGTAATGTACACATTAGATGTGTAAGCCCACCACAACCGAACTGATCTGTGTCAGTATAAAACACTATTCTGCATTTTATTGTAATTATCAATGCTTTTATTAGTTCTTCATTTCACTGTTTGTGTTGGATTAATGTCCTTTGCAGCTCTTGAAGAACTTTGTTTAGTCTGAGAAAATTACTCTAGTGACATCACCCAGGTACCTCACCTTGGACTTGTGAGCTACAAATTTCTAATAGAAAGCCTGTGATACATACTGATGGCATGGAGTTTGATAGAAGTGAGCATCTAGGCAGGAAGGATCGAACAAAAATGCTATTTTAGTGGTTTCCAATCTTTTTGGTTTGTGGGCCCTTCAAAAGAATCAATGTCTACTTGCAGCACCACATCACATGTTACAGTTCAACCACAGACTGCTTTTTACATCTCAAATTGGTCAATTTTTTGAGGCCAGAAGAGGAGAAAGTTTTTAATATTTCACAAGAAAAAAGGCAAAATCAGAGAAAGGTAAAAAAGACAAACATAATGCAAATTCCGCTGTTTAAAAAAGTAAGTAGGTGGACCCTGAATTCTGATAACTATTAAACTTTACTATTACTCTAAAGTGCTATTTCTAAAGTTAAGAATGAACGTTGATGCTCAACCTTTAAGCGACAGGCTTAGGAGAACAGGCAAATGATAGGGGAGTCATTAAAGGGAAATCTCACCATGTTTTATGTGGATGTCGAATCAGTGTTTGTGGTAAATGTTGTCCATTGGAGCAAAAAATTCCTCAGTCCGTGCTATACTGAGTGAGAAAGCAGAAAAGAGTTCTCCTGCTTGCAGAGCCATGCTGGTGCCTCCGTGCTTCAGGATGCAATGTGTGCAAGCTTCGGTCAGAAGTAAAACAGATTTTGCAGCAGGAAACCTCTCGTTTCTGTCAACACAGCACGTACTGAGGAATTACATTTACCATGGCCACTGATTGGACAATTTTCCCTTTAAGTGCACAGGGCTGTCATTACCATTGACTTTGGTCATGCACGGTGTAAATTCCGTAAATGACAGGAAATTTTCAGAAAATATAATTTCACAGCCAAATAAATATTAAAAAACTTGAAAATTAAAAACTTTTACAAACATGGTTATGGATGAAATCATAGCAGCAATGCTGAGCTTCACATGTCAATTGTGACCCCTCAGATTGATCACAGGACCTGCTGGGGGGCCCTAACCCCAACACTGGCAGCCACTGCATTATTAAAGTGCATTATAATAAATATAGGAATGAGTCTTAAATATTGCTGTCATTGTTATTGTTATTAATATTGTTTTTTTGTACATTCTGAATGCTGCTTCATAAGCTCATACATTTCGTCAGTGTGTCTGCTATAATTGCTCATACTTTTTGTGTGTGTTGACACACCTTAAACAGTGAGAAAGAACTTTCAATAAATGTTGAATTGACTTTGTCTGACAATAAGGCCGTCATATTATAACAATATTATAGTAATAAGAGATAAAACATAGCGAGGCACTATAGCAGATGTTGGTGAGTCTTTGAAATGAACATTAAAACCAACCACGTGTCAGCAGCCAAATGAGAACAATAAAGGTCTATGAAGGAAAAAAGCAAACATGAATGTTTTTTGTTATTTCAAAGCGTGTCCGCACGTGCCCTTGTGTGTGTGAGTGTGTGTGTTTGTGCATGTGTTTGGATATTGTTTCCCTGAAATTCCAGCTTCTCTGGCTTTATCAGCTCTCCTCTGAAGGAATGCCCTGCTGTGAGTGTGCATGCATGTGTGTGTACGTGTGCACGGGAGTGTACGCGGGTCAGCTGTGTCCATGAGATATATTTATTAAGCGCCAAACCATGAAATATCAATTATGCCAAAAGTCTTGTTTGTATTTGGCAATCCAAAACTCTTCTAGAACGGCTGTAAGAATGCCGACAGAAAGGCAAACTGAAGCCGCCAGCAGATTAATGGCCACTATTACAATGGTTTCAAATGCCGAACAGAGCGGAGCCACACAGATATGAAAACCTGCACATTCAGTTATCACGGCCCTCAGTGGCCTGCGCAAACCTCATACTGCTAATTTTGTAATTATTCTGTTGTAATTAACAGCTGGCATTGTTCTCTAATAAACATGTGATGTTTATTGTCTGCAACATGAGGCTTAAAATCTTTAACAGATGTTGGTTATTGATGCCTTTTTTTCTTTTTTTTCCCCATTTTTGCTAATGACCAGAATCATCAGGATTCATTTCTTTTTTCTTTTTTTTTCTTTTTTTTTTTTTTTTTTTCCAGACCCAGAATTTTCTTCTGGCCATTATTGAACAGCCTCTGAAACACCATTTAGACTGTCGTAGGACTCTGAAAATATGATAATATCCCATGCTGATACACTGAAAACTGGTACTTTGGATATATATTGCATTTTATAAATTTTGTCAAATAGCCATACTAAAGGTCAGATTTTTAATACAGGGAACCTTTATTGATCTGATTTTAATAAGGAGAGAAAATGGTTAAAATGCCAGAAGTCTGTTGCTGTGGAATAAAAAGAGGATTTGGAGGAAAAGTGAAAAGGAAGGACAGGGATTGGTCAGGCTGCTGAGAAAGGGAGGGAGACTTTATTGACACAACAATACGGGAATAATGAGAGTAATGATTTTGGAGTGGCTACTTACTCTCTCTCTGTCTCTCCCTCTGTCTCTCTTTCTCTCACACACACTCTCTCTCTCTCACACACACACACACACAGACACTCCTATCAATGGCTGCCATGAAGACACAGATAGATTAGTCCAAAGAGCATAAATGAATGACTTCTTTATTTCAAAATCACTCAGTCCAAATGTCACCTCTCAATGTTCACCTCTCAGTGCCTCCTTTCATACGTGGTCACCGTAAATTTGGGGTGGGAAAAAAAAATGCAGCAGTTTCTTTTTTTCTTATTATTTTTCTTTGGGGGATTATCAATCACATTTATAAAATCACCTTTGGTTACTCAATTCTACTCTGATTTTAATATTCTTCAAACAATTTATTGAGAGGTTATTGAGACTCTAAGGAGTAAATGCTGTCAAGGTTTTGGAGATGTGATATGTATGAAATAAGTATCATAAATGCAAATACCACTCTTACTATTAATTATACTGCCAATCTAGGAAACAAGACTATATTATCATACTAGACTGTAATATTTGTCTTTCTTGAAAACATACATCTATCAGCAGACTCAACTGGATTAAAAGAACTGATGTAAATTATATTATGCATTTATTTTCTTTTTTTTTTCCAGATCTGAAACAGTTCAGTAAAAATTCTATATATTTTTTTTCTCTGAATAGATATATTGGAAATACTTGCACAAATTTTCTGTGGGGTGATCTGAATCATGAATTGGGGGTTAAACCAGGTCACTGTCACTGTTTGTTTTGTGATTGCTCAATTTCAACTTTTGATTAAATAACACTCATTTGACAACTCTGAATAAGATACACACCATTTAAATGCATTACACAAGGGATCCTATCAATCAAGTTTATACGAAACCTGTAAAGTTCAAAACACAGAGAATTAGCCTACCTCACACCATGACCATATGCTGTTGTCTTCCCTCATATGTTGCTTGTGTTCATTAATATTTTTAGGCATTCGCAATGAAAGCTTTCAACAAGCCATATCTCTCTTTCTCTGCCAACACCTGGAAATGGAACACTCTCACTCCAGTCCATTAATTAACATGCAATGGAATCATTATCTCACTGCTCCAGCACAGACCAAACTGGCATTAGAAAAGAATTTCCCGTTCCAAAACATTTATGAACCACCACATCAAGGTTACACTAATAGTGCAGTGCTATGTTGCCATCCTGTGGAGTTCAGAGGAGGAAAACAAACAATACTGCATCTGTTCATGCTGAACCGGATGAGAATGTGGACTTGTACTATGTGTGTATACAAGGTTACATACATATATGCTTTGTACATATGCAATCAAATGAAGATAAAGCAGTCACATCAAGAGAATCTAAGCATTAGGTTCTATGCACTAAGTTGAGCTTTTCAAACATAATATCAGAACCAGACAATTGTCTAGTAGTGGTTATCTACTGGGGTTTAGAAAGGTTTTCACGATCAAAGTGTGGTGGAATAGAATATCCCACTCGGTTTAGTAGATCAGTTCACCAAAAGACACTGTTTCTCACTTATCTCTAGTGGTAACAGACTGTACAGTTTATTTCAGTTTTACATGCTGAGGTTTTGAGATATCTATCACTGAGTGAATAGGAGAACAGATTTCTGTTGTCCTGCATATAACAGATAACCCACAGAGCTCCCTGTTAACAGTTCATACTCCAACTGCTTTCTACAGATGGAATTGTCCCTGTTGACAGCAACATCTGTATATTATCTAGAGAAACTGGGACGTTGTTTCTGGAAAGACTCATGACTGTAGAATTATCAAATGTCAATTTTAATTCTCTGAAGAGCACCAGTGAAATTCCATTCACCTTCATGGAAGTGGAGTGGTAGCAGAAATCTCAGGTTGACATCTCAAAATGTCAGCACATAAAATCAAAAGTATCTGCATGCTTGGATAACACCAGAGGTATGTGATGTGATGTGATGCATTTGTGTAGTCTGGGTATACATTTCAGTTAAAAGAAAATATGGAAACAATTAAAATGTTCATATATTAAGGAGGAATCCATGGCACTCAGCAATGTCAGGGAAATGCACCTGTTACATATCTATATAAAGTGCGGCAATATAATAGAATGGATCAAGTGTTATCCGACAACAAATGAGTTTGCCTGGCACTCAGAAAATCAAACATTGGTCACCAGCTCCCATCATTTGGAATAGTGTCAAATCAACAGATAATTGCTCATATGTAATTCTTCTAAAAAGAAGGTGTCAGATTTTTTTTCAGAGCAAATTTGCAATATAACGTCTAAACCTTTTTGGCCATTTCATTGCAGCTTTATGGGGAACCGTTCTGGACTACAGACAGAACCAAATGTAAGAGGAATCAACATACTTTGGCACATCAGTGCTTTGAGCTAAATACCAGCATGACAACATGCTCACAATGACAATGTTGACAATATGCTGGCTAAACTCAGGATTTAGACAAATTTTAAATTTTGACCTGCTGATCACCAAACAAATGACAATGCAGGACAAATAAATATTTATACCAAACATTATGCCAATTTATTTAAATTTTTCAGTTTTTATTGAGAATGAATGAAAAATTTCCACCTGGTGATGTAACTAGAGAAAAAGTCACCAAGGCCATTAGGATCCATAAATGTGTGTGCCAAATTGATCAAGTAGATCTGGATATGCTCCACTAGATAAGTGAAAACTTTGACCCACTGGTGGCACTAGAGAAAAAAAAAAAACAAAACAAAACAAAAAAACCACTGGATTGCCAAAGTCGGATTCATTCTGTGAGAACCATCACAGTCAAAACTGTCCGAAATTCAATAGCAATCCATCTGATACTTGTTTCGATATTTTCAGTTTGGACTAAAGTAGTAGACTGACACTGATTGATATTGCCATTCCTTAGTGGCTAACAAAAAAAGACACAGTCAAGTGCTTGCACAGGTCTGTGGTCTTAAAACCACTCAGAACATCACTGGTACTCATCTGAACACGAGTGATATTGTTGAGGTAAAGTCCCTGTGCAGAGCCCAAAGTCGTCGTCTTGCAAGCAATGCAGAAGTATCTGCTGCTGTACCACTAGACTACAGAGCAGCTTCTTCAACATAAAGGGACTACAGCCTCCATTTCATTGTACAACCCTGTGCTGTAGAATGACAAGTAAATGAACACTGAACCATGATAGGCCACTTTCTAATTCAAGACGGATTTCCTACAGGTTCATTTAAACCTGCCTAACTGTGCCTGGGGTCCAATTGCAATGTGTTACACCACCTACAGACATGGTTGAGCAAATCAAACCCCATCCTGACCATGCCACATGTATTAACATCTTACATGAGTCCTGTCTTATCCAGAGAACACATGCAGATACAGACAAAACTTTAATATCATGTGTAAATGGAGTGTTACTTTCATTCAAATACATAACTTCCTAACTTGAACTAAACTTCTCTCTCACTCTCTGTCCTACACACAGGCTAAAATTAGAAAACCCTCCATCAGCTGTCTTAAATTGTACGTACAATAAGATGACCTGTTGCCATTGTTGCTGTTAAGGCTGGCAGTTGAGAATCTCAGAGGCAGGTGTTGTTCTACTTATAACCATAAAAGTCAAGAGACATCAACATCATTCTTTTTTCGCCCTTGTATAATGGTTGTAATTGAGACAAATATTCAAGAAATTAGATTCATGTCTTTTCATAATGAACTAGTGCCATTAGTGCACCATGAGAATAATAATTAGAGAGTTGACTGGTGACACCCAAGTGTGTGTTATGAAGATTTGATTAAAAGTTGACTTATAAGAGGCGAATTTTCCTTGTTTAATTTTCAAATCATCATTTTCAAATTCATGGCCACTTGGATAGCAAAGTCAATCTGACCGCACATTTCATCACATTCCTAGTCTCTTCTACCACCTTGAAGACCACAAACACAAACTATTTAAAAATATTCAATAAATATTGCAACGGCAGATATAGCATCCTTTCTTTTACTGGTGATGCCATGTCAGTGTCATGTATATGCCCAAAAATAGAGCCTTGACATATCCTTGCTGATAAAGTAGGGCTACATTACACAATACTAGTGTTGAACAGTCTGATTGCAGTTGGAATGAAGGACCTGCAGTGGCATTCCTTCTTACAGAGTGGATGCAAAGGCATTGATTTATCAGTCAGTCTATCGATCAGTTTCAGACTGAAATATCTCAATATCAATGGATTGCCATGACAATCTGTCTAGACATTCACAATCCTTCCACAGGAATAATTTTACCCTAATGCAGAGATTGCTATGACCTTTATAGAACACCGTTCATGGTTCCAGCAGGGTGAAACCTTTCCATTTGTGGACACCCCATTGCATTGACGCAATTCCCTATGCCTCCCTTGACCTCTGCATTTCAAGACCAAACATGTCAGAATGGTTTCATCAGGCTGTGTCATGTCAAAGGCTCCTCCAAATGTGGCCCTCTGTTACCTGAATTTGGCGGACACCACAGGTGTATCCTCCATTGAATGCGGCGCTAGTAAATTCCGACAATCCTTGCCATCATAGAAAATCTCAAACTTCAAGGTCAATCAACGACTATTCTTGTTAACAGCCTGGACAGGTTGTTTATGGGTTTTAGGAGAATATATATATATATATATATATATATATATATATATATATATATATATATATATATATATAAAGAAGTGTTTTGATGAGAATTCAAAAATATAAGTTTCTCTTTCATAATGTGTCAACACCATTCACCTGGAACAAATCTGCTGTTTTCTACAAAAAAACAGTAATAACATGTTAATAACAGCTTAATGTAAAGGCAGGTATATGTACCTTGGGCCACACTCACAGTTGAGCGTGACTTGGACTTCCGTTATGGCTTTCAACTGTTATCAAAGAAAATCTTGTCCAAATAATGCTTTGTCAAAGGCTTAATTGTATTTTGCATCTGTGCATTGTTCTGAGGCAACCTTTAACGGCACTTTATCCTGGCAACGCAGTGGCCCATTGTGTCTGTGGATCACACACTTGGCTTTTAATCAGCATCAAAGAGCCCAGTCTCCTTTTCTAAAGTCAAGCCATTTCAAAGAGAACTGCTTCTCCATTTGCGAAATGGAATGGTACTGGATTTTCTGCAGAAATGTTGGCAGAAAATACTGTCAAAGAAAGGGCTCATTTTAACAATGCCTTACTATTTGAGGCCCATCAAAACTATATCTGTGTTTTCAATCATTTATGTATTGGCAAGCTGGCATATATGTGTATGCATGTATGTGTGAATGTGTGTGTGTGTGTGTGTGTGTGTGTGTCAGAAAATGTGTGCCCAAAAAAAATTACTAATAGCAGATACAACTTCCAAGGCATGATTCTCTGCCAATCTCAGAGGCACCTCTCTGGGCAGTGTGCACCATATCACACAGGCTTCTCATTTCAGATTCACATCAAAGTCACCAATCCCTGGTTCTCTGGAAAGAAAAAAGAAAAAAGAAGAAACGGAAAGAAAGAAAAATATTTCACTGTGGTAAGTTTTGAATTATCTGTGGCTTGAATGAAGACATTTATCAAAACATTTTAACCACTGAGTAGACATTTGAAACAGATCAAAAGCAGCTCAGTGTTGGCATTGCCCATCAAAAGTAAAGTGCTGCCTTGGCATCCATTGTGCGAGCTGTATCACAAGGTTACACTCTCCCTATTGAAATCAAGCTTGTCTTTCTTCCGGTGTGTACAAAAAGCCATGTGCAGGTTTTCCAGGGGGGTGGAGGGCGTATGTGTTTGTGCTTGTGCACTGTGACTAGTTTTGGTGCAAATATTCTGATTAAATCCTTCAATCTATAGAAGGCAGATCTTTTCAAAAACACATGCAGAGATGATTTTCTGAGGGACCATGTGGTTCAATAAAACAACTAAACTGCTTTTAAATGTGTGAATGAGCAAAAGCCATCGATGCTGGCAAAAATGTTCATGGAAGAGAGCAAAGGACTGGGAACACGAATTATGTCTGGGTATTTCTTCCTCTCCTGAACTTTATTTCTTACCACCATCCAGCACTCACTCTAAACACCAGAAGAAAGCAAGCCAGTGGCACAGGCTACATTTCATGCAGGCACCATCCACCCCGATTGACCATAGTTTCAAGAAATTAAATATTTCCATCATTGTGCTTCACTTCACACCTCAGGGACAAATCTATTATCTATTTATTCGACAAACACACACATACACACACACACACACACACACACACACATGCACATGCACATCCTTCAGATTAAATCCTATCTTTAAGGACTGGCCATGAGGAGTCCTGATCAGGATTAAATGGTGTCTCAACAAACAACAACTTTTCCTTCATTTTCTTATTTTTCCTGTATAAAACTAATTCAGATCAAGCAGGATAAGGTTCATTATGATTATCACTGTGATCATCGTCATCTAATAATGACACTAGGAATCTCGTACTCCAGGGATAACTTCACACTTGTATGGGTAGCCCCAGGAACCGAGCTCTACAGGCCTGACTTAAATCCCCTTAGTAGCATCCACAGAACTATCACACACTTGCTTTGAGAGGGTGTGCATTTGCATTGTGGTGTCATGCTTTGAAGAAAGGATTGTTTGCATACTGTGACACAAGGTTAAAGGGTCATTCAGTGATCAGTCACATAGTGCAGAAAAATGCTGTTGCACGACTCTCTATCGCTGGAAACTTTCTCTATTGCTGTCACTGGAGATGTTCTGTCTGACAGTCAGTCTGTCTGTGATGGAAAACATGTTTTAACATCATTGACTGACCAGGGATGCAAAGTGCTGGACAGTTTAAATTTACAGAGAGCAGCACAGAAGTAGATTTCAGCCTTGTGTAAGCTTATAATAATAAGTCAAGACCAATGAGACACAGGTCCGAAAATAGTTGAGCACCCTTCCCCAAATCTAATGCCATTTTAAAATTTTCATTGAAATAACGATAACAATTTGTGGGGAGCTGCAGTTTCTCCTCCTTTTTCTCATTGTGTCTCTGTGTTTCCCTCTCCCGTCTGTCTCCCCCTTGTCTTTCATGTTTGAGTTTGTTTCACTGCACGGCGTGGCTGACAGGTTGGGGCTGGCCTCCTCTCCTCCTGAGCACAGCTGCTCTCAATCAGGCAATCAAGACTCACCTGCTGCCACACTATATCAGCACCAATGTTTCACCAGTATTCGTTGAATTGTCAGTCTACCTGCGTGATAAGGCCGAGACCAAGAAGATTACCTTAAGTATTTTTGATTCCGTTTTTTTCTCTTGTCTGCTCCCTGCCACCCTGACTCTTGTCTTTCGTGCTCAGGTGCCTAACCCTCACCTGTCTTCATCCATGCTCTGTCTGTCTACTTCCTCTGAGAGAACCGGATTCAACAGTCATCTGGCCTGTTCCTCTTCAGTCGTCTCTGAGCTCTGTCATTCATCTGGATTTATCCGTTTGCACATTCTCCGAATAATTCTGAAAACTATTTACCTTCACTGGTCTCCTGTCTTCTCTGTCAGAGGATGGCATTTTGGATCCTTTAAACACCGAAACTTAACACAATTAGGCAAAAGGTTTACATAAATAAATAGAACCTGTACTTTAAATAACTCAAGGGAAATTATGGCATTTCAATGCTATTTTTTTAACTTAATGGTTTTTATATCACTTTAATGAATCAGTGTGTTTTCCTATCCTAAAATACCATCTAGTTTTAGTTTTTACAAGAGGAGAAAGTAACTGAATGGTAGACAGATAAAATAATGTCGAATGGTGATTCAATTTCAACATGAATTTCTCTAAAATGTTGTAAGGGTGCAACCTTGATTGTATGACCTTCCTTCTACAAGACTTCTTTATCAAGTTTTCTCTGGTCTTCCAAGATGGCATCAATTTAGCCTTTGGGGATAATAGCAAATGTTTTAGGGCTTCCATTGTGGTCAGTGGATATCTAGATAGGGGATATTTGGCCAAGACTTCCTCTTCTGTGCACCGGCCATTGTTTACAGTCCAATTAACAATTTGAGACGCTTCCTGACGATGTTTCGACTAATCTCTGTGAATAGATAGCTGCACATGAATACAGATAAGTCAAAAAAGCTAATAAAAAGCTAATTTTGCCTCTTATGCTCTCCACATAAATTGTTTACCATGCATGCAACCAAAGCCAAATCAAACTTGCTTGGGCAAAACTCAAAAGGAAAAAGGAAATGCAAATAAAAATGTTGTTGAATTAAAGTCAGGTGAAAATCACAAATTTCAACAGTCAAACAAAGGAAATCTCACTTTGTTGAATATTATTTTACTATGATAAGGTTGATGTAACAGCTGAGATAAAAAGGTGTACCCTGACCCTATTCACAATGTAAAACTCTTATTTAAAAAGGGCTGACAACTTTCTCAGGCTGACACAACATATAAGAACCTTGTACTATCAACTGAGTTGCTCTCAAATGAAAACAGATCGAGTAGTAATAACAAAATTTGCAATGTATGAATATTAAAAGATAATGCTGTTGTGTGAAATAACCTTACATCACCTCATATCTATTATGGCTGCTTGTATGAGGGTTCCAAATTTGGGAAATGTTACTGCAGGATTTAAAAGAAGAAAAGCATGTTCAGTAATTCAGCACATGCTTCAAAGCATGTGTATGTGTGTTACTGTGATATCAGAGTTTGGCATAAAAAAATGACACTTTCACTATAATGAAAACAACAGCAACAACAAAAACAATCCATGAAGTCGGTGCTTGATAGAGCTGTCTGATGGAGTGTGCTTCACCTTATTAAAACCCCTTCCAATCATACTTTTCTCTCTGCTAGAGCCCATTTACTTTGGAAAGGATCTGAAAAGCATGCTGGTGTTTTCTGAAGAGACTTTTTCTGTGTACAGAGGCAGAATGTAAGGGTGGGGATGTTGAAGAAAAAAAAAGAAAAAAAAAAACTAGGTCACCATTTTTACTACGATCTCTCTTTTTTCCCCTCATTGTTGCTGAGCAGCTTTACACCCCCTGCTGTGACGTAGAAACCAGCAAATCTTATTGGCCAAAAGCTGGGGGTGACCTGCAGGTGTAGGGGATGCGGGTATTGGATGATTTGGACCGACAAATGTGATTGGAAGGGAAGCAGGAAGAGGATGGGGTTGTGGTTGCAGAGAGGAGTGAGGCAGGGGTGACGCTCCCCTCCCACTGAGTTACTATGGAACCCTGGAGAGAGTGTTGGGGGTGTAGGAGAGGGTGTGTGTATGTATGTGTAACCGTGGAACCAGGACTAGAATTAGAAAAAATGGGAATGTATCTTGTATTGTGTTGCACGGGGAGACAAAGTGATTGGATGAGAAAAATAGAAAGAAAGGGAGAGTGATTGGAGAAAGAAATAAAAATGGGGGCATGAGGGCCAATTGTGTCTTTGTTAGCAGCAGGAGGTGTGTGGAATATATCATTCTGTGTGTAGACCCCAATGGAAACTGCTCCAACATTCTTATTTTTCCAAAAACATGCCCCAAAAGCTTTTGTCTCCGAGAACAGCTCAACAAAGAATCCACAGCTCAGCAGCGTGATCCATAATGAAAAAGACAATTCTCACACAAGAGCAGAGGAGTACTGGATGAGTCCCAAGCCTGCACACTGATAAATGTGATACAATAATTGATCCTACAAATGGGCCACATATAAGCCTAGTAAACCCCTTCCCCTTTTCACATTTGTTGTGACTTGCCAAAACCAGCAAGCCAGCATTCCAGTCCAGTTCATGCAGCAACTGCCAGGAAAGTAAGCAGGGTTTGAAATTCTCTTTCAAGCTCTCTTTTCTCATTCTTCACACAGCTCCTTCCTTCAATAACCGTGTGTACAAGCACCTGAAACAACCATGGATGCCTGTGAGGAGAGACTGAATGTGTGCATCGTTATACTCATTTGAGCAGCTATCACATCTTTCCTGTCTATATGCAGGCCGTTCACCCTGCCTTCTCAATGTTGTCTCTTTGAACAGCTATAGTTTGAATACTTTTGCCTTCAGAAGTGTTTTGTGACAGATTGTAGGAACTTGTCATTTGAACTAGTTTCAAGCAAACCTGACCTTTAACTATAAATTACTTATAAATTAATCAATGTTTATTTGCCTTAACAACGTTTCCCATTTTGTAAGCCCATATTTTAATAAAATCCTTCCTGTTTGTCCTGCTATGCCTCGGGTTCAAGTCAATCAAGTCAAGTTTGTTATGCCCCAATATCTCAAACCCTCAGCCAATATGCCTCAAAGTGTGTGTGTGTGTGTGTGTGTGTGTGTGTATATATATATATATATATATATATATATATATGCCCAACCAACTACTGATTTCTTTATTTTTGGAATAGTCAGGAGCAGTGGCATCATGCAAGCCAAAAATTCCAGGATGGTAGAAAAAAAAAAGGAAATAATGACGCAATTTTCTGCAATATTCAAAGACTTTGGGGGGATTATTTCAAAACTTCAGTAAATCCATTCTTTTAGCTCAGTAATCTCTCACTTCATATTCAAGTAAATACTGAATATTTATTTAGAAATTTTCACATCAATTATTTGTGATACTGTAAATAAAAATGACACTCACATATTCATTCACAAGCTTCTATTCTGCTGCCACTTTTCTTGAATAAGAGCTAAATCTTGTCTGCTTGACCCAAAAATTTTAAGAGGCATAAATTCAGATAAAAAGAGGATGTCCACAATGCAAATGAATTTAAAGAGCATAGATAATAAAACCAGAGATGAAAGGAACCCGCGAACATGGTCACAGCTGTATTTTCACACACAATACATCAGAAGCAGCATGAGGACAGATGAGACTGTGCTGACATCACATAGCATTGTCTGCTCCGTTAGCTATTGTTGTTATTATTATTATTATTATTAGTAGTAGTAGTGGTAGTGCTGATAGTAGTCGTAGTAGTATTAGTGGCAGTAGTAGTAGCAGTCGTGGTATCATATTGTTGCTGTGAGAACAATCATTAGGCTGTTCATTATCTTCACTCTCAACAACTTTAGCAGCCTGATCATCATCATCATCATCATCATCAATCACCCCTTGATTGGTCTGAAATGCTGATATTAAAGGGAGAATTAATGTTTCAATGAAATCTTCATACATTTCCATGAAGGAGAAACAGACATCTCTAAAATATTCCTCTAATATATCAGATTATTTCCTGATCAGCCTCCTGACTGAGGACAGATTTGAGGCTTTCTGTTGCTGTTTTTGAAGAATCCTCTGCATCTTGACCTGGCGATATCAGATTAAATTCGGTATTTTGCTAACTGTAACCTGTAATAATGGTGATAAAAACAGCTCACTGTCATAAGATTCACATTGTCCTCCTTTAGAAATATTAAATAGAATACTATGCTATCACAAGTCATGACTAGCAAGCGACCAGAGGGCTAAACAACTGGACTGAGGGATGGCTAATAACAGTAGCTGATACAGGCCAACTGTCTTAAATAGATAACTATGCCTCTCTGTCTCAAATGCATTTAATTGTGTTTAAATAATTACATTTCATCTTCACACAGGGTTGATGCTCTGCTAACCACTTCAGCAACTTACTCTTAAGCACTAGCGTACATCTCAGTGCTGTGTACATGTTGGTGCAGAGGCTACCTACAATTTGTACTTATTGTACTATATATGTATATATATACATATATAGTACAATAATACAATATAGTATTATTATGACTCATAATATACAATGAACATAACATAACATGTAAAAAAAATCAGAAAATATAATAAAACTATAAAACATCTAGATATCAAAAATCAGCTGGTACCCACGGCCCACAGATTATAGAGACCTAACAGATATGTATGAGTAGTGACTTGAGGTGAAGTAGGATGGTGCAAGTCTGTGTAATATTTTGTAAGTTAAAGTAGAATCCTGAAGTCAGATCTGGCGTGTAGGAGGTCAGCGTAATGAAATAAGAACAGGGGTATTATGACCAAATTTTCCAGTTTTGGTTAATATTCTAGCAGTGGTATTTTGTACAAGTTGTATTTTGCTAATAATTGATTTAGCCAAGCCAGAGAAAAGTGTATTACAGCAGTCAAAGCTAATTTTGACAAGTGCATGAACAAGTGTGTGAATCAGCCATGGAAAGAATGGCAAGAATCTTGGCAGTGTTTTGTAAATTAAAATACGTGGTCTTTGTAATCCAGTCGATATGCTCTTCATAGGAGAGACTAGGATCAAAAAGGACATTGAGATTTCTTATGCATGGTTTTTGTGAATTTTCGGAACCAATTCTGTTCAGAGTGAGATTGCATAGTTTGTTTCTAATGTGCTTTGAATTTTATATTTCAGTTCCAAACCCTGCCGTGCCCCGTCAGATACAAACCCTTAATGTCATTTCCAAAAGCCTGAAAAAGAGAATCATTTCTGCAACCTTAGCCACACAAAGTAGATTCTGGAGAGCTGCTTCAATACCAAGTTCTGTGTATTAATGGTTGTATTCCTGCCTTTAGTATTTTTAGTTGCAGTGCTCAGCAGCTAGATTTCACTGAATTCACTGAGCAGCTCTTGACTAATTGTTCCTTTTCGACCAGATCCTTAATAAAATTGTCCTCATTTTATTCCTGTGTTGTGCATTTTTTGCACGTTTTATTTGTATTGCTCTCAGGAGGATTGGTCTCTTACATGGAATCAAGAGGTCATGCCTTACGCCTGCATGCATTTCGAGTTCTTATGTTGTTTTTCTCATGCTATGATATCACAAAACCCTTGAGTGCTTGGATTCCTTTGAGTATTTAAATCATGTCATATCTACAATTTGTTTGTTATTTTGTGTGAGGGTTATTTAATAGCTCCTAGCAGAAAACATGGATGGCAGAAGAAATCAACACCATCCAGTGATGTCTCCGGGGGGGCGTCTTAGAAAGTGAGATCAGTGGGTTAGTGAGCCAATGTTGAGCTTAACCCTTGCTATTCAAGCCCGACAATGGTGAGTTTCAGGAAAGCAGATCACCACAGTAAATTAAACTGCACTCACAAGCACTGATACAGGATATGTTGAGGCTCCTAGATAAAATAACCAGGATATTGGATATTTATGTATTTATTTTTTTTACTGTCACAATTACACCTCTAAAATTAAATTAAACAAAAGTGCTAAAATAAACTGTATAGGAATGATATTGAATTACCATATAGAAAGACGGGATGTTTTAAGTGTGATTAGAGACCAAAAGAAACGCTTCATTTTCCTTGAAGACTGACCTTGTGTCAGAGATATGACAATACAAATTTGTATTGTTTCCATGGCATTTACCAACTCTTGCTGCAAACTGCTGTGCTTTCAAATGGCACGAGCTTACATTATTGTACAATGGTTATTATTAATGGATGAAATTTACCGTCAAATATGTGCTGATATTGTTTTCCAGGATTCACGAGTTATTTGTGCATAGGACTGTTTCTGTATTCCATCAGTGTAGACTCATTCTGCCAAGGAAATATTTTTTTTCAGCCAGTAATGTGTTCCTTAAACAAGTCGCAGTGACAAGCATTTGGATTTTATTTTTATGCTTAATGTTATAGACCGCTTAACATGTTTTAATTGGCCGCAGCATACAATTACGTTACCCAAGAAAAAGCAACACAGTGCATACTTTCGTAATGAAATGATAGAATCAATGTCAAGAGCAACAAAAACAATACCAATACCAAAACTTTGTAATGACTGACCCACCAGCAGGCCGCTACTTGTTAAATGTTTAAAAAGCATGCACATAATCTGACAGCACAAACCCACCTCAACTTCGACTAAAGAAGTCACAAGTTTGTTTGGTGAGACTGATCTAAATCAGGTATGAAATCATGCTCAATGAAGCATGACTTTCACCAAAATGTCTCTGTCTTTTGGAAAACCCCTCAGCATTGTGAGGCACATTCCAAATACAATTGAGTTTGACCTTTGTCTGCTTTCACAGACCGCACACACACACACACACACACACACACACACACACACACACAGTTATGACACAGAAGCTGTCAGATTCAGCACATTAACAATGCTCCCTGTATGAATTATTTTCCACAAGTTAGCAGTTTTCTTTGACATTCACTCAGCGAGAAGTAGTTAATGCCTAATGTAGGTCAGTAGAATAAGTGCCTGTCATTATTGCTGTTAATGTTGTTATGGGTGAGGTATCTAAGTAGGACCTGTTTAGCAATTCTGGCAAGAGGCAAAACTGAGAGATATACAGGTTGTAGCATAATTAACCTGATTAACCAGTGTGACAAATGCACCCCAGCCAAAAGCATGAGTAGCATCGTGCTGCTGTCTCACTGGCTGAGTGTGCACTGCAGTGCTACAGCATTGAGTCTGCTGGTCGTGTGCTCTCTGACACACATTCCACTACCATGCTAATCCAGTTAACACTGTGGCCTGCTGCCTGACACACACACACACGCACACACACACACACACACACACACACACACAGCTCTCTGAGCTTCTCTACAAACTGACACACAGAACACAGGAAAAGGTTGTATTTGCAGTCTTACACACAGACAACACTCGCGCCTTGCTCTTATTCCTTTTCCATTTCAACTCAAATACTTATTTTTCTGTCATTTCCACAATGACAGTGACGACATGATGATGATGATGATGATGATGATGGCAAACTAGGGTTTATCTCCACTTTCATGCTCCAGCTAGCAATGACTTTTTCAACATTTAACAAAGATGACCACAAAAACCTAATAATAGGTACCGCAAGCCGATAATGCAGGAGAAACAAATGAACTAATGTAATTTTACAAACTCACTGATAAAAGATTAAATCCAAGCTGCAATACAGTTCCTGCAAAATATATTATTTAATGCAAAATAGCATACATACAGTGTGGAAATCTTATTGAGGAAGTTTTAGTGTGTGATGAAGGACAACCAGGGCCAACAATAAATCCATAAAAAGTGGTATTTAACAAAGTGAAAAATGTAAAAGCAATATTCAAATGGTTACATAGAACATTCAAGGTGCAGCACTGTATAGAACATTCAGAAAAATCATTTCATCTCAGTCTTTAAGACTACTGAATGCTTTACCACAGAAGTGTAATATGTTTAAAAAAAAAAAAAAAAAAAAAAAAAAAAACAGCCCCTGAAACAGCTAAGATCATGTAATGATGAAAATATTGATTGGCAATATGGATGCATATCTGGATTTACATGCAGATCAACAGAGTAAATATATTCTACTATTAAAATAACTTGAGGTGTACACTCTCTGAGACCCCTTTCTCTGATAACACTAAATTGTTTAAGTTCTTCATCATTCCAGAAAAGATCCATATGAGCTTGAGTCTGTTGAGAACCTTAATAAAATATTCCTCCAAAAAGGAATCTGCTGACAGTTGATTCTAAACAACCATTTACTGCCTGCTGCAGTGTGTATTGTATTGTAGTCTTTGCTCAAGGGGAAAGTTAAAAGATCCCAGACATGAGACAAGGGGAAAGCAGCAGAAGCAAGATGAATGAAAGAGGAGAAAAAACAGTGGACAGAGAAGAAAAGGAGAGGTGGGTAAGAAAGAATTGAGAAAGGAGAGAAGATGAAAGAGGAGAGGATGGTCAGATGGAACAATTCTTTGGTGCAACCCAAATTCCAAAAAAGTTCCCATCCTGTGTAAAATGGAAAGAAAGATAGAAGGCTATGATTTGCAAATCCTGTTCGACCTATATTCAGTTGAATGCAGTACAAAGACAACATATCCAAACAGATAAGTTCATTGTTTTTTGTAAATGTACGCTGATTCTGAATTTGATGCCTGCAACATGTTCCAAATAAAAGTTCTAAAGACGTCAGCATAACCCAAGAGCAGAACAAACTATTTTCATTCAGACTTGGATAAATAAAATGAATTGTTTCCTTGCTTTCCAAATGCTTTCCATCTCTGTGCCTGCCAGAGAAACCACAGGAAGTACTTTCTTTAAATACAAAGTAATGAAGTCCTTTATGGCTCCAAACATATTTTGTTTTGAGTTTCATCATAAAAGGGCTCTTGTGAGTCAGGGGGTTTACCACAATTATAGCAGTGCATGTTTGTTTATCCCTTTGAACGTCCTAATCATCCTCCCTGACTCTCCTGAACAAAAGACTCTTCCCTTTGAAAGCCTAATTGTTGTTTAGTCAATTAGCTGGCAATTATCTAGAATGGCACAAAGTAATGGTAACTCTAGAAAATAATCAACACTTGATGGAAATGTCAAACAATTACCAACAAGACAACAATACAGAAGGAGATGACATTGCACAGCTAAAACTGGACAATGCTTGTAATTACATTATATTGAGATTTTAATAGAAATTAGATAACTATTATTATTACTATTAGGACTAGTAGTAATAGTCGTAGTCGTAGTATTCCAACTTTTTTTTATGAATAAATGACCTGATGACATGTCTCAGGTCAGTATTATACAGAAAATGAGACACTGCCTTGACCCCAGCTATAAAAATTGCTTGCAATGGATTTACGCTCGATTTGGCACAAAAAAAGGAACTGTTCTGATTTGTTCATGCATTGCCCATATAATATATGAATCATAAACTATTGTCTTGTTTGTACCCTGTATCTTGTCTAATAATATTGTTTTGTGATCTTTTCTGTATTCTCTGACTTTCATTAAATGTGCAAGTCTGGTTTGCGGCAAATTTAAGGGTTGCTACTTCGATACTTTTCGACATATTTGGTTTTAATAAGGTCATAAATAAAAGAAAAAAAAATGAAAACTATGTTTTATGATCATTCAAAACATTGCCTGTTTGTGTGTGTGTGCGTGTGTGTGTGCATGTGTGTAACCCCAGAACAAGGTGAACAGAAAAGAGCAGGCCAACATTTGAACCAGCACAGTTCTAATCAGCTGCAGTGTCGGCACTGGAGCAAACATCCAAGGGGGATCGGGGGGGCTACAGCAGAGGGGCACCAAATTACTGGCAAGTGGCGAAATCATGAAAGTGGTACGCTCCCTGGGAGAAAATGTTAAGAAATCAATAACTTTCCATATAATCTGACCAAAAATACGAAAAGAAATTAGGTGTTATTGCAAGGAAATGCAAGTTTTACGTTGCCCTAAATGTTTTACTCAAAAACTATGGCTGAGGAAATATGGGTGCTGAGGGCGCTGCAGCACCCCCTAAAACTACTAATACCAGGCATTATAAAAGCCAAAAACTAATGAAAAAGTCTGACGCGAACTCGAAGCAGAGACAGACAGAGACAGAAAGAGACATTGCTCATGAGGACTTGATCAAACTCCACTGCAGACTGGAGTCTCTGTGAAGATTTATTTTATTTATATGTACTGTATATATATAAATACATGTGCGGCGCTCGTTTCCTCTATTAAACGTCTCTATCCTCACTGCGCGGCATTATTAGAAACTAAAATGAACTGATCACAGGTCACATCTCTAGCCTTCATCCAGGCGCTGTCTCTCCCTCTACATCTATTTTCAGTTCTCATGCATTAGTTGGTCTTTTAGCACCCTAATGAGACTGATTCCTGTGTTTTTAGACCCAGTTCCACCAGTACTCCACATTTCTTCACCAAGTTTTTGTTCCTGGTAGCATTTAGTGGACTTTAAAGCAGCAATTATTCTTTTACGTCAGGGGTTAAAATGATAACGGTGCAGACATGGACTGTCTTGCTTTGAATCAACACTGCTTTTTGAGTCTGCTATGTTTGTAATGTTTCATATGTGCCATGTTTTCTCACTTTAATTCAGTAAAAATTAACACCTGAGACACATTTTAATGTCTATAAAAAAAACGCAGGAAAAAAACTTTATGAAACATGTTTTATTTGTTGCATATCTTATCATACGTTGGAAATATCTGTGTCTTTGCTGCATTGTGGTTTGTGTCTGATTATTATTAGTACAATACAAAAAAAGTAAAACAGACACACACAAAAACAAGAAAAAAATCCAATGAATCAAATTAATGAAAAAAAAAAGGGGGTCAAACATTTTTGGCCGTTTCAATGCCATCTCTTTCTTTAGGATTCACTGAAAACAGGGCTTGAAACTTGATGACATCTGCAGTGTCAAAAACAAATGTCTATCTGTCAGGAATAATTTATAACACAGAGGTTCAGGCAACATGATTTATTAAAAACCAGTCTTAATTAACAGCCACTATCAATGGAGCTCATTACCAGCTCTGCTGGAGGTATCACAGGTAGGCCTGCACTGCACATCAGCACATATATGCACACACAAACACACATGTATCCCACACGCACTCCACACGCACATACACACACCCACCCACTCACCCACCCACCCACACACACACACACACACACACACACACACACACACAGCAGGACATCCCAGAAGTTCTGATATTTTTCATGATTTTTAAAAGAACCCCTTTAGGTTTCGTATCTTGCCCAGGGGATACACACACACACACACACACACACACACACACACACACACACACACACACACAGTTGTGGAAATTGTCTAAAAAAACTCTAATACACATCGAATAATACCAAAACACATTGGTGGTTGAAAGTTAAAAAAGATAATGCAGCTGAGACATTCCTTAATAAAGCCTAAGGTCAGGACTATTCAGTCACACGCAGCAATCTCAAAATGTTTTTTTAAAAAAATACAGTTTTCTCATCTTCTTCTAGACAAAGAATTTTCTGTCTTTCTAACAGAATTGACAAGGAGCCACAAGGTATGCATGCACTGACCTTGACTTCATTGGCTCATTGATAAATGGTATCCCTTCCAGTATCCCTTAACCCCCCCCCCCCCCCCTGTGCTCGTGTTTTCACTGAGACACAGAGAATAGAATAAGAGAATATGTAAAATCTTTGCAAAACTGAAAACCTAAAAAATGAAATGAAATAATCTCATAATCAAAGTGAAATGAAGTGAATTCATATCAATAAAATGAAATTGAATGTTTCCCTTGATTTATTGAGTGCAGCAGCTGTATGCTGCTACAAGAAACTCTCCCTGAGCTATACCAGCAGTGTGGCTTCATACTTCCTAAAAAAAATCTGTCAGACCCAAAAGAGCTCTCAGCAATATTATATGTCACAGGACAAATCTGAAGAGTTCCAGCAGCTGCAATTTACGCTACTGAACCATGACTGACAGCTAAAATGACATGAACCATAACAGACCACAACTACTAAACACTGACTCTCACAGCTCATGAGCGTAAACTTGAGACATATTTGGAGCACATCCAGGGTTTGCTTCAACCCATAGTGCCACTGCTCCACCTGGTGAAATTAGCAGCACCACATCTTGGCAACCATCTAGCAGGCTAATTCATAATTGATCACAACAGATGAACATCTGCAGTGGCACGTTTTTACATCTCAAAATGAAGATATCATATCGTATGTTATGAAAAGCTCCTCAGTGCTGCCTTCTTGAGCTTTAAGTCAGACAAGGAGAAAGTTTACCATTTTAACTCCTTCCCGTGTGGCAGAACCTGCATTCATCACTGCAGTGTTAAATGAAAATGCACTGTACCACCATTCCAACCACTACTAAAATTCCCCTATCATCTCCAGACGAAATACTGAGAGGCATGTAGATATCAGTTACTTTGCATATTCAACAAAACTTGCAATTAAGATTTTTCCCTGTGAAGTTTTCATTAAAAAGAAATAAATAAATAAAAATTCAAGCCCCACCATCCCCCACCACCCCAAATCCATTTGTAATGCACGTTTCTGATGCAATTCTGTGATTTATATGCGCTGCGTTATACACCAGAAGTAGGTGGGGAAAATGGTGGTTGGATAACACCCGCAGCAAAAAAAAAAAAAAAGGCTGCATTTCACTCAGTTATGACTCAATTTGGTGATGTCACTATAGCTGATAGCCAATCATATTATGGCACTGGTTGCGTAAGCATGGCGGATTTCATACATGTTGAGCTAGAGAGAGGGAGAGAGAGAGAGTGAGCATGTTCAGTGTGTGTGTGTGTGTGTGTGTGTGTGTGTGCGTGCGTGTGTGTACGCTCTTCTTGGGGGTATTTTAGCCAGATGTCAAACTGAAGTTACGGCCACAACTCAGCTCAGCGGCTGGGCGTCACTTCAAACATTCTCTTTTTGTGTGTGTGTACATGTTTGTGTACATGCATGTGTGTATATGCATGCTCACCAGCAGTGCTTTCATCTGCACACCTACGGTGAAACACTGTGGGGGGGTTTGGACTACTGAGGGCTCTCTCACACACACACACACACACACACACACACACACAGAGGATGGCTGGGCTGCATTCTGAGCAGCTCTGCCTTCACCCTTGTGCACTACGAGGTGTTAACAGAGCAGAGTGTTCAGGAACGACTTCGAAACACATTCACTTATAACAACTAGTTTAAGTTTAAAGGTGTATACCCCCCCCCCCCCCCCCCCCCCCCCCCCACTCCCCCTGCCAAAGAAGAGAGGAATACCGCAGCACTGAGAAAATCAGATCATGTCTCAGGAACATTATTCCCAGAATGACGGTCTGATCATTTCCAAATCCGTGGCCCTGAGTTAATGGGGAGGTCAGTACCAAACCTAAAGAATGGACTGATGCTTACAACTCAGGTAATGTGGAGGAGTACAGGAAATCTAGACACGTGCTCTGGAGAGCTATTAACAGTGCTGAGACAATACAAAGTGGAGCTAATGACCAAGACTCCAGCACCAGAATTATATGGGCTGGACAAAGAACTATTACAGACTACAAAAGGAAAATCAGCAGTGCTGAGATAATATCTACATCTCTCTCAAATGACACCTTCTATCCATGCATTGAGAACAACTTCTTGGCTGAGGAGGTACAAAAGACCTAAGACCCTTGTCCACTAGTCACATCCAGGAAAGAAAAGGAAACAAAAGGATTAATCCATACAAGGCACCTGGACTTGGTGGAATCTCTGACAGCTCTCAAGGTGTGTGCAAATAAACTGGTGGATCACTGCTGCAGTCTGTAGCCCCACATGTTTCAAGAAGTCCCATTGTCCCTGTCCCCTAAAACACCTAATTCCTCTTGTGTCCTGTTGTTTGAACCATATCTAGTCTGAATGTTTCCAACATTTTGTTGTGCACTGTGGACCAGTAGAAACACAGTTTCATTCCTCTATGCTCTGCCCTGCACTGTATATGGATAGAGGACAATAAACTCTTTCTCATGACCTATTTCTTACAGTCCAAGTAGTTCTACAGATGACGCCACTGTCCCAGTCCTCCACACTGCCCTCTCCCACCTGGACCAGAGGAACACATGTGAGAATGCTGTTCATTGACTATATTTCAGAATTAAACACCTTTGTGCCATCCATGCTGGTCACCAAGCTCAGAGTTCTGGGATTTAACCCGCCCTTTGTGACTGGATGCTGAACTTCCTGACCAGCCAACCCCGGGCTATGTGGATAGACAGCATCACATCCTCCATCCTGACATAATTGCCCCACCAGGCTGCGTGTTCAGTGCTCTCCTGTACAGAACTAACTGAGAACTGTGAGAACTAATTCGTGAAATCAGCTGATTTCATCATTTTTCCATGTTGGATACTTATTTCCTGTATCATTACATTTTATTGCACTTTTTATGTACTGGAATATTATGATTTATGTATAGTGTTATTGAGTAAATACCAATGTCTGGTCTAAATCCCATGTGAGTAGCTGCAATGGAAATATGTTTAATGAAAAAAATGCTGACGTGCTGAATACTTATTTGCCCATTTATATGTATGTGTGTGTGTGTGTGTGTGTGTGTGTGTGTATGTGTGTGTGTGTGTGTGTGTGTGCGCGTGTATGCTTGTGTTTATTTATTTTACTATCTATGCAAGCTGCTTAACCATCACAATATCTGTATCTATATCTATAGATAGATAGATAGATAGATTTTTTCTTAACCATGACCTGTCTCTATCATAATTGTTCAATGTAATTGCTATGACAATAAAGAAAGTACTTGAAACTTGCAACCTGGAATAGTAGCTCTGCTCAATAGCTGGGCACACTAAATATGTATTAGAAAAGCATAGATGTGTCAAAGGTGATCAGTTCCTTGTTTCAGTTTAATGCTGTCATGAAGAAGGGACAAACCCAACCACTGTCATTTATTTTAAGTCAATTCCACAGACACCATCCTTCTACTATAAATACTCATTAGATGCCAAATGAGTATTACTCAACAGCTGAAAATAGTCCCCAACAAAATCACTATTTTCTCTCTATAGAGTATTAACAAAAACTGTGGCCACATGCTTTAGGAAATCATTGGGCTTTTTCCAGATAGATTTACATCTTGAGTATGGGAATGCCACAGACAAGAAAGGGAGGTCACAAAGTATGGACAGACCAACGAAATTATTTTCATGGAATTCAATGATAATAAGAAACCAATAGAATAATGCCATCCACATACTTTAAGACAAGTGTGGAGGATGCATTTACAGGAATGATACAAACACAGTAACATATCAAAACCAAATCAACAAGGAAACAAAGTAAAATCCCATCACATGGTTGTGTAAATTAGCACTGTAGCTACAAAGGTATGTGACCTACCTCCATCAATTTAGCAAATATGGCACAAGCATATCTCCATTTAGAAAGCACTGCATTGTTAAGAGAAGTAAAATACATCATTCCCAAGACAGGATGTTCATCCAAGACAGTCCAAATTTTTCTAGTGATGACAACCATCTACCAATCATGTTGCCTCTACATAGTTAGCATCGTTCCACTCCCATTATGCTTTTCATCATGATTACATACAACAACATACAATTGATTGCGTTCAAGCACCAGATACACTTGATGACATCAACTTGTAATATATCCAACCTCACCGATGTGAGCCCAAAATCATCAAATGACAGATGAAAAACAATCAACATTCACTGATACTCTCATTTCCCCCAATCAATGGGCCAAGAGGAAACAACATAAAGAATAAGGATAAAAAAAAGTAGAACTGGAGAGAGAAATAGAAACAATGAGGAAAAGAGATAAAAAAGAAAGCTGGAGGAAGAGTATGGTCAAATTGTAAAGAGTTTGAGGAAGACAGAAAATGGCAAACCTATGCAAAGAGAGCTGTAAGAGGAAGAGAATTATATTGAAAAATAATGAAATAAATGAGAGAATAATCGAGAGATTTGGAAGAAAGAAAGACAGACAGATGGAAAGGAAAGAAAGGAGAGATGGAAGAGAGAGGAGAAAGATTTGGTTCATTGTCGTCACAGTGGCAGATCCCTCGCTGGTCTTGCCATCTTGTAATTCAGACTCCTCTGTTCCTTTCCTTCTCTGACTCTCCTTATGGGTGACAGTCGGGTGTCTCTATTTGGCGCCAATTACAGATTGCTCGGTGATGGCGTGGTGCTGGGACAAGGCTGTGGTGTCTCCGGCCCCCACAGCTCCCAATTTACCCATCAAACGCTCCCATTCACAATGCGACCACTTAGGAAAGTTACACTGCTCCTTAATAACTCCCTCTCTAGTCGTTATTGCTGGAGGGAGTTTAGTGAAAGAGCAAGCTTTTGTTTGGTGAGGGAAGCTTGAATGAAATTGAACAATGGTACTATTCAACTCCTGGTCACTATGAAGAGAAATGTAATTTTTTATTGCTCCAGACTATTTGTGAAGAGATTTTTCTTAAACTTTACAAGGGATAGATAAAATTAATTCCTGGCGGAAAAAGGACTTTGAGGTCACTTGCTGCTACAGTTGTGGTTTACAGTAGGTTGAATGACAATTAGCAGCCTTTGTAAGTAATAGATAAAGTCTGGCAGTCAGCAGTGTGATATATGAGGTTTCAACAGCACATGCAAACAGAGACAACTGATGGTACTGTGACCTTTAGCCTTCTCTACAAAGACACTGTGTACCACCATGGGATAAACACCTTCATCAAGTGGTATGACACCAACCATCTCATTCTAAATGCAATGTTGGACAGTAGCAGCTACTCTCACTACATTTCTCATTAGAGTGTTGGTAGTGATGCTGTTTTCTGAATAAAATGGCTTTTCAGTTTAGCTTTAAGTGATCAAGCAGTGCAGAAGTGTCCAAACAAGTGGTGCTACACCAGCTACACAAGCTCCTAGACTCGGTCCTTGACTCGATGCAAGTGTTAGTGACCATCAAAAATCGATCATTCAGGTGTTGTCTCTCATCTGAGAAAAACAGATAAAAAAAAAAAAAAATAAGACTAGACTGCAGTAGAGACTTTATGATATGTCCACACAGTAAAAAAAAAAAAAAAAATTACAACAAAATTTGACATTTTGAACCAGTTTGTTTGGAGCAGCAAAACTGGCGTGTGTTTCTGGAGTATTTTTCAATGGATAACGGCTCAGCCAATCATCATCAAGGACCAAACCTATCAATTTTCTTATGTCTGTTTTAAGATTTAAGATGTTTTCATGTGAAGCAACTGTCTAACATCATGTCAAACGCCTCTTTATGTGCAACAGAAGATTGTAGCACTGTGCAGAAGAGAAATTTCCACTCTGGAACATAAAGTTAACTTTAAAGACATAGGATACTCTGAGTTGATGCATACTCAGTGGCAAATAAACTAATAACATTTTGTTTTTTACAGTATTCTAAGTTTTTTGCCATGTAAGTGGAGTGGCTCAAGGTATGGCCATCTTGGTTGGTGAGACCGCCACTTTTGTCCTACTGAATTTTCTACTGGATGGCTTGTTATAAGTTTCGGTTCAGACAGCCGTGTCCTCCTTATGATGAAATGCTATAACTTTGGCAAACCTGAGTTTTCATCAAGTGCTCTCAAGTCAAAATTTCAATTTGTCCAATACTTGGTTTATGGCCAAGTAATGGCCAAAACTCAATTCTCATCGACCTCAACTGTGCTTTTAGAACTTATTAGCAAACACTTAAACAGTAAGCTATGATGGACATGGTAAACATTGCCTGCTAAACTTCAACATGTTAATGTTGCCAAGTAAGCATACTAGTATGTTGGCAGTAGCATTTTGCTAAAAGCACCGTTGTGCCTAAGAACAGCCTCTGAAAGGTGCTAGCAGACTCCTGCACTGTTAGCCTTTCTTTGTATTTAGCCTTTATGATTTTTGGTCCACCCCACTGTACTCATTATAGGCAAATAGACCACTGGATGAGCAACCCAGTGGTGAACCTTTATCAAAACTGGTCCAATGAAGAAGGTTGAGAGTTTTGTAGATATTTTGACATTCAAAGACTGAAACACTTTATCCTGTTATTTCCCTTAAATCAATTAAATTCAATTAAATGTTATTTGTATAGCGCCAAATCACAACAGAAGTTGTCTCAGGACACTTCCTATATAGAGCTGGTACAGACCAAACTTGAGCAAGCACTTGGTGACTTCAATCCTTTTGGAGAAAATCACAGACTTTCACAAGTTAAATTCAAGGCAAAAAGTAGTAAAAGTAATCTTTTCATGGGCAAAGACAACAACTGACAAACTGGTGCCATTCACATCTTTTATTTATGACATTTTCATATCCACTTAATATCTGTGTTATTGGATTTTTATCCACAACATCCATTTTATGTTTTGCTTTTTCCAGCTTTATTGGTTTAGTGATCCTGCTATTACATTTCCTCCGTCTGTGTTTCCCTATCTTTACCAGTTATTTTTCATTTTCCATATATTGAAGGTTTAAATCACAAGGATTACATTCAACATCAATTTTGTTATTCTATTCAGTAGTTTGCTTTTTTTTTTTTTTTTTTTTTTCCAAAAATAAAAATTTTAATGAGCAATATAAGCAATGACATGAAATCTTTATGCTACCAAATCTTAGGCTCAGCACTTTATGTTCATGCTGTCATGATTACAGATTGGCCACAGGCAAAATTTTGGTTGCTCCCACATACAGGATGAAGTATGCTTCAATGACGGAGGTTCACAGTTGGAGCAATTTCATTTCCATTCTCCATTTGGGTCTATACATGATGAGAGTGCTACTGGGTTTTAATGATGCCAGATTCAATGATCATTAACAAATACTTTTGACATTCAAGTGTAGACTGACAGTTAGAGGTGCTCACTTTTTTACACTCACACCACTGAGATGTAATTCAAAGATCCTGAGGAGCACAGGCTGCTTTTATGTTATGGTCTTCTATTGTTTTGACATCATTTCTGTTTCTTGCTGTACTTTCATATTTCCTACCTAGCTTTCAGTTCTCCTGCTGTTGATTTAGCTGTCTGCATGTTCAACAATTTGGCCACATAGGTTGCAGCCTCAGTTATTCTTCACTCTCTGATCTTTCCACCCTACAGGTTAAAGACATTCTGTTTAGTTTTATTTCCAGCCAAATGTTGGGTACAATTTTAGAATCATTTCTAAAAACAAATGAAAGCAAAATCTGTTTTCGTCTGTTTCTATTACCCTTTCCTATGCAAATACTGTCAACAGCAAGATTCCGTAATTTAGAGCATCTGAAACTCATGGGGAGTAGCTTGTGCTATTTCATTGCTTCCTCCTACCTGAGAGAGCAGAGATGTATGCTTTTATATTTATATGTTTTGGACTCAACAGTGAGTGATCATTGAGGCACGGTCCACAATATCACTTTATTGACACACGTTTCCTTCTCGGGTAGGCATAAAAACCTTTATGCCTTATTTTTGTTGTTTTTGGCAAATTTATTTCCATCGTGCAAATCAAAATTGTGTATATAAACCACTGGTTGCAAATTAATGAGGCACATTACCTGTGCAAATTTAAGTATATAGAATACATTGAAACTGTAGTCACTATGTATAGTATACTATAGGGCCCTCATCATTTCTGTTTCTGTTGTGCTATATTTCTATACAGATGCACAAGGTACCCTTTAGAATCTGTGCCAAAGGGTTTCAGGCAGAAAGGCTTTCTGGTAGAAAGGTTGTCATATAGATGTGAAACGTTACCGTGGGTGTCTGTGTGAGTCACCCTAGGGGCATGAACAAGCATGGGACCTGGGAATGAGAACATGTTGGATGCTTCAAGGTCCAAAAGCAGTTAGGCAGGAAAAAGTCTGTGAACCAAAGTCATCAATATTCTTCTTCTGGAGACCGCAAAGTCTTGAAATGTCATGACATTTCATCCAACAGTTGTCATTATATTTCAGCCTGGACCAAAGTGGTGGACTGACTGAGTGACTCTGTATAGTATGTACAATATACAGCAGTCAATTATGGAAAGATTACAAGACAATGGGTTCTTTGGAAACTTCAGACAACTTTTCCAGACTTAGAGACTAAAGTGCTACTCACTATTAAATAATAAAATGTGCCTCTTGGACTTAATTCACTGCTGGGTCTAAGAGGAAATGAGAAACAACCTTAAAAAGGTTTAAAGAAGGGTGTAAAGAAGAGAGGGGAAGGAAAGAAGTATTGAACTACCATCGCCAAGGACATGGGAGGGTGTGTTGGTGCGATACCCAGCATGACGTCTGCTTCTGTGAATAAATTGGTTCAAGGATGCAACATTAATAAATGATGCCGCACACACAAACACATACTCACATGCACACATTAAAACCACAGCATTGCTTGGCATAGGGGATAGAAAACAGCAGGAACCTTTCCTTTGCGGAACACACACAGTTACTACAGTATGGAACTTTCATCTGGGTCAAGTAACCCTTGGTTTTGTGGCCAAATCCTAGGACACGTCATACCTAGGCAAATATTAAGACTAATAATCACATGCTTGTCCTGTGGTTAAGTGGAGAAAGCAATCAACCAAGTGAAAAAAATAATATAAACATTAGATGTTATGATTATGGAAGCTAACACCATCTCTGTGTGACTCTCTCTCTCTGTCTTTCTCTCTCTCTCTCACACACACACACACACACACACACACATACACACACACACACACACTACGGCCCCCCCTTGAGGGTCACACTATGGGGGGTTTGTCCCAATTAGCACAGAGTCAAGGTGTTGAAGGAGACATACTGAGCTACCAGGTTATGGTTACTGGGAACACACTGTGCCAGTATGCTGGCTAACTGCTAACTAGCCTACTTCACAGGCACAGCAAGCCTTTTATCAAAAAAACACTTTCATCCACAGGCACTTTACAGCACAGGCTGCAGCATTAACACAATTTCTGAAAACGTCTTTATGCCAAGGACTCCAAATAGACAGACGTTTAGTCAAGGATGCCAAAATGATTAAGCAGCCATGTTGATGTGTTAGTTGTCCCCCAGATCAGCACTTGCTGCTGTTAACAGTCCCCCATCTTGCATAAATATTGCAATTGGCAACTATGGTACAACAGTCCATCATCCTCCATCTGTGCTATATTGCTGCTACATATAGTGGTTACCACAGAAACATTTATTTATTTATTCATTTATTTATTTATTTATTTAATCAGTACCACAAATATAAGTGAAGGTTCCAGTCTGGTATTATAACTGTACCCATACTTCATTCATTTGTATTCACCAATTTTCACAGTTTCATTTTCCAGCCCAGTTTTCGTTTGTTGTTTGTTCTCTCATTATATGCTCAAAACGTGTGAGTGCCACTAAGTGGCAGTAATTCACAAGTTCTAGAAATCTAGGACAAAGTGAGATACTGTTGCCTGTGGACAAGACATGAGATGTGGTTATGACACATTCTATATGCATTTTGAGCGAGGAGGAGAGGTTCATTCATCATTCTTCATGAAATGATGACATGCAGTTTTGTGTCACTTGCTGGTCTGTTGATTCAACACATTCAGAAGCCTGAAATACTTATCTGAATAATTTGATCCAGCAAAAAGAATACATAATGTTGCAATACTTGTGGGAGAATGGGTAAATACTGTAAATATATATTTGTATAATAAAGGTACCTAAAATTGTAAGGCTGGAATTATTTTTTTTTTCTCTTTTGTCAACAAATCTCATGCAACGACCAAAGCCAACAATGTGCAGTGCTGTCAAAAGTAGTTGAAAACCATACTTGAGTAAAACTAAAGATACTTTCCTTGAAATCTACTTGAAACGTGAAAGTCACCCATAAAATAATCACTTGAGTAAAAGTCTTAAAGTAGCTCATGTGAAGTGTACTTAAGTATGAAAAGTAAAAGTACAGACACACAAAACGGCTAAAAAAATATTTTTTCCTCTCAAAGGCTTTATCAACTCCCTTCACCTCTTGCTCCCTCTCTCCCTCCTTTCCTTAATTAGTCCACAAATTTGCTGTTCATCTTCAGTAGAAGTTGGTTTTCAAAATTGCAAGGGTTCAGGCTTGCTCTTCGTGGGCTGAAGACAAGTCCTGCAATACTAAATAGTCGTTCACAGGCTGCAGAGACAGGTAGAGGTGTGTTCAGCTTCATAGACAACTTGCAGACGGCAGGGAACAATTTAAGTATGGTCCATCTGATCTGCTGAACAGGCTAGGTATCCATCCAGTTGTTTTGAGCTGTGTTGTGCATGAGATGACTTCAGGGTAGAGAAAAAATCCTCCTCATCAGATGAACTGGATCTGGTGGCATCTCCTGACAGCAAAGAATGAACCTCCATGTGCTCTTTGATGTAGTCCATCCCTGAAATATAGGTAGGTTGAAAGTAGCATTAGTACAGCTAAAATATCATAAACCTAACAGGAGGTTAATGTCCATTTCCTTTACTTTCATTCTAAGTGTAAAGATATTGTATCATGCAAAACTGAATGCAGAAAAAATTGAGTTTAATAACATGACTTTTACCAAGTCTCAAAATGTATTATCTCCATGTTGTCTTACCCATTCTGATTGTAGCATCATCTTTTGCCCACGTAGTTCTGAATTTTGGGAGGAGAATCGCTGCAGCATCCAATTCAGGGTCTGCTATCATGTGGCTAAAGCGGTTCTTTATGCCGACTTGTAATGCTTCAACCAATGGCTTGCAGTACTTTAGTGGCAACTTGGCTCCGTCTAATTTGGTAGTCAACAGGCTAATAGTCAGAAGCAGCCATCCCATCTACGCATGTGTTTCTGCTTGCAAGACGTTGATTGCCTGGGCAACTGGGCTCATAGTGGTGGCATACTCTGTGAGGAATGCAAGTTCAGCTGGATTGGATGTTAGGAAAAAACAAAACATTACTGTGTTTTAGTATTCTGCATAAACATTTTATCGAATTCATCAATAGCTTAAAAATATACAAGGCATTGTTTTACATCATGTAAACACTGCACATAATAATACGCATAATTAAAACTTACACTTGAGCCTTCAGGTCTGTGCAGACAGCTCTCATGGCTTCCTCTCCCTTGTCTTTCATTATCTTGAGCAGCCTTTCCACAGCCATGAACAATGAGTTCCACCAGGTGGCATTCGGGCATAGCAGCTGCAAGGAGCACGCGTCTTCCACTTCCACGGCTTCAACTGCTAGAGTGGATCTGCTGCATTTATTCCATAGTGCATGACACTTGCTGAATGTTGAGTGATACACCTTTTTGTATGCATTGTTAGCAGTTGCTTTTGCAGCATCAACTGTAGAGACCAAGTTGAGCAGATGACGAGCACAGCGTTGGTGCTTTGGGAGCTCAAATTCCAAGCCATCATCCTCATTTAGGATCAGTGACACTTCAACAAACTCCACTTCTTCCTCCATTTCCTCCACATCCTCTTCCAAATCTTCCTCCCCTGGTTCTGCATCACCACAGACTTCATTGTTGTTTTTGCCCTCACCAAAATTTTTGAAAGCCTTTAGGAACTTGGAACCACCGGTGGTTGTTCTCACAATTTTGTTCCTGATTTCATATTCTGAATGGATGTCATTGAGTGCACATGCCAAAACGTCAAAAGTGTGGGAACCTCTCAATTGCCTACAGGCTAGCACTGCTGAGTTTCTAGTTAGGCTGTCAGGGTCAATCCAATGGGCAGTCACAGCTTCTTCTGACTGACCAGCAGTCTGTGGTGGTTGCAATATGGTCCACATTCCTCATGTCCTCAGTAACCTCTACTTTCATTTTTCTGGCAACATCTTCAATTCTTAAACGCAGGGTGGGCCAATAGGGTGAAGCTCACTGACATATTCTCTAAAGGATTGTTGTTCGACAATAGCAAATGGCTGGAGCCCTGTGACAACATACTTAACAATTGCTTTGTCGATTGAACTTTGAGATAGGGATCTGGCATTCACCAATGTGGTCTGTTTGAGGGTGGGAGTCTCACTTTTGGGAACCCGTTTTCTTTTTAGTGATGTCAACTCTTCATAGATTTTTACATAATTAAGATGCTTTCTCTACATCAAAAAGAAAAAAAAAAGAAAAATATTAGTTTGGCATAAGAATTTTTGACTGTGACTTAAATGATACTGAAGACTTGATACAACAGTTATAACGATGACAGGCAGACTGGGGGATGCTTTCTAACATTAAGGTTATTTCAGTTATCTTTAAAACTAGTTTCACAGCTTTATTAAATAGGCTACATTGAGACTAACAGTCACACCACGACAGTAGAAATATGAATATATGATATGATTTTTTTTATCTATGCCACGGGTGTCGGTCATCTTTTGAAGCACAACTAGCAGGTGCTAGTGTGGCGGTATCTCCGCTAGTGCCAGTGGACGAGGCTGCTTCCATCATGCTGAACATTTGTACCTGTAATGGTGTTGTGGTCTTGTGGGAGATTTGCCTCAACTTGTTTTGAGAGCGCCGAGTGTTCGCGCGAGAATATGCACAGTCCAGACAATCCAAACATGATGAGATTATATTCACATTCATTCATTTTGTAGTGAGTAACAACGGTGTCCAATATAAATGTAACGGAGTAAAAGTAGCATTTTTTCCTTCTTAATGTAGCGAAGTAAAAGTGAAAGTTGCAATAAATGTAAAAACTCAAGTAAAGTATAGATACTCCCAAAACAACTTAAGCATTGTAACAAAGTATTTTTACTTTGTTCCTTTACACCACTGACAATGTGTTAGTCTGTTTCTAAGTACTTTCTGACATCTATATATATATATATCTATATACATCTCTATACATCTATATATATATATATATATATATATATAGCATTCTGAGTCCCTAGACACTTCCTCCAGCTCATCCAGGGGGACCCCGAGGTGTTCCCAGGCCAGCCGAGTGACATAGTCACTCCAGTGTGTCCTGGGTCTTCCTCGGAGCCTCCTCCCGGTGGGGCATGGATGGAACACCTCCCTAGGGAGGCGTCCAGGGGGCATCCGGTAGAGATGCCCGAGCCACCTCAGCTGACTCGTTTCGATGTGGAGGAGCAGCAACTCTACTCTGAGCTCCTCCCGGGTGACAGAGCTCCTCACCCTATCTCTTCGGGAGCGCCCTGCCACCCTGCGGAGGAAACTCATTTCAGCCCATTGTATCCGGGACCTCGTTCTTTCGGTCATGGCCCAAACTTCATGACCATAGGTGAGGGTAGGAACGTAGATTGACCAGTAAATTGAGAACTTCCCCTCCTTCTTCACCACGACAGACCGATACACCGATGCACCGAGATACATACATATACATATACATTATATGTATATATATATATATATATATATATATATATAGTGTGTGTGTGTGTGTGTGTATATATATATATATATATACGTATGTGAATATAGTGGGACCTGTGAGGGTAGGGATGTCAGAAAGAACTTAGAAATGGACTATTTTGTTTGTTTGTTTGTTTGATTGATTGATTGATTGATTGATTGATTGATTGATTGATTGATTGATTGATTGATTGATTGATTGATTGATTGGTTTTGTTTTATCTTATTTGTAAGCTGGGTCATCGACTCTTGGAATGACTAAACTTTTGAACAACAGTGGAGCTCCAAATTCCAGCACCGACAAGCTATAATATACAGCACATGTACAAAAAGTGTGTGTGGAGTTTATATTTGGCCTTATCATTGAAATCACAGTATTTGCCCTTTATTAGAGGGAGCTACCTTTGCATTTTGGCCTGCAGGAACACACTGAGAAGCTTGTTCTATCATAGTTTTCATGTGTTTTCAGCTGTAGTCTCCCCCCTTTTTCCCCATTGTGCTCCTGTGTTTTTCTTCTCCTATAGTCTCCTGTCTGTCTCTCCCCTGTGAGTCCAGCCCCCTCTCCTCCTGAACACAGCTGCGCTCAATCAAGCAATCAAGACTCACCTGCCTACACAGTATATAAGCACCAGGGTTTCAACCAGTATTTGTTGTATTGTCTGCCTTGCTGAGTGGTGTCTAATCCTTACCTGCTGTCATTCCTGCCCTGTCGGTCTGCTCTTACCAAAGAACTCAGATCAGTCAGTCTGCTCTCACAAAGAATCTGGACCTGTCTCCACTCATCCTCAATCACTTTGGACTCTGCCTCGTTTGAGCTCAGTCTTTGCATTGTAATCATTAAATTGTTAAAACTTTCATCCGCCTCCTGCCTCCTGATACTTGGGTCCTGTGAATTCCACTGAAAAACATAACAGTGACAACACACTGGCTAGTCTGTTTCCAGCCTTCTAATGTTACTTAAACTTATTGGTCAACAAGTCATTATGAATACAGTCCCAGACCATAATTATTGTCATCAGTCTCAGACTCTCATATTGTGTGCGCATCTATATGTGTGTGATTGTTCAGGGTTAGCTGGTATTGTGCAGGCTAAAGAGGTTCCATGACCTAAGTCTGAAAACAGGACTGAAAGAAAGACTTTCGCAGGGGGGGTTTTGACTTACTGTCGGGGCACATTTCAGCCACAAGACTAGCTAAATGGGGATGGCTGGTGCAACTGGGGATAAAAACGTGACCCCATTCGGGTCAGTGGTTAAGGTTAGGGTTGGGGTTGGGTTTAGCGGTTAGGGTGTTTTTCCCTTTGTTTGCACTGACCTACTGATCTGACCATTTCATGTCCCTCATTTATTGCACGTATAAAGTGTGACTGGGCCACTGGGCAGAAGGAGCAGTGGGCAATGATCTATTATCAAGGTCCCCTGGCCGCCCTGGGCCTCGCTGAAGGTCAGTAGGAGACAGTCACTGTGGGTAGTTGTCGACAAGAACCTTGCAACTAAAATCGTTGACCAAATTTGACAAAATAGTGAAAAATGGATTGTTAGTGTGACTAAAGCTCCAGGCCATTGTTCTCTCTGTGGGTGATTTCAATAAGGACAATGAATAATAAATTCATATAAAAGGGCAATGCACGATTCCTCCTCATGTAGGGGCAAAATATGTAAATAAAAGGCTTGCACATATTACTATGTGGATCGTATATGCAGATAGATATAAATACATAAATAAGAATAAATAAAGGGAATAATAAATAGATACACAATACATGTAGAGATGTAAAAGAGTATATCTAAAAAAAGGTAGATAAATTTCTTTAAAATTAAAAATTTGTCTCACTATAAGTTCTTGATAGGGATAATTTCACACCACAGAGAAATTTTTCAGTCTTTTTAGAGAAAACAAAGAAGGAGGCCCCGGGTGGCTGGAGGTTTGAATTGCTAATCAATACCACAATACGCTATCTTATCCAATGGAGGTGAATTCATCAGGGTGCTGTTTCATATGATAAGCGCAATTGTTTCTTGCCAATGAATCCACCTCCCCTCTACTACTCTTTTCTGGACTGTGGTTCAGTCCGGGTTAGGGATAGGGTTGGATGTGCGTGTGTTCGGGGGAAGTGGGTTGGTTTACTTGTCGTTAAGTCCTTTTGGTGTAGTGGTTCCCAGTTTGTTGATCCAGATCTTTTCTGCCCCTCTCCTCTGTCCACAGGTCCAGCAGTCATTGTTCTCCAGTCCCGTGATGGTGAGCTGAGTGGTGGGGTTCTGTTGGAAGTGAGTAACCAGGGGGTCTGTAGTTTGCCTTCTCCAATGTTGTAATGGTGTTGTTTGAGTCGGGTGTGTATTGAGTGATTGGTTTCTCCAATGCAATGTTTATTGCAGGTGTTGCATATGATGATGTAAATGATGTTGCTGTTATTGACAGAGAATGAACCAAGGGACGGATAGGCTGCTCCACTGTGTGGGTTGTAGATTAATTTTTTGCTTGTGTAGTATTTGGTGAGTTGTGTGTGGCGGGGGTCTGTGATTGGAAAATTTAGTTTTTGTGAGTATTCTTTGTAGATTTCAATTTATCCTAATTGCCGAGATGGTCCAGTGGTTCTGCAAGGCTGGGTATTGTTATTGTAAGCTGAGGAAATTGTGTTTGATGGTCCGATGGAGGCGTGTCATTCTGTGTGAAAATGTGGAGATGAAGGGTATGAGGTGCAGAGAATCAGTGGGGTTTTGGTGTGGCTGGAGTGTGTGGTGCAGTCTGTTCTGCTGAGTGATTGAGTTGCCCCCAAGCTCCTCAGGGTCGGGTTATGGTTGGGGTTAGGGTTATCGGAGATGGGAAAAGGATACAAACCTGGGTTAGGGTTAGGGTGAGTGAGGATTGGGTTGGGATGCAGACCCTGGTTCAGGTAGGAGGAAGACAAGTGAGAGGGTAAACGGGGTGCTGGAGCTGCAGGCAACTCGGTGTTGGGGACCTGGGGGTGAGGCTCGTGGTGGGTTTGTACGAGTGGGAGTGAGAGAGGCCAGAGTGCTGTTCTTTATTGTACGGAGGAAATGTTTCAATGAGTATCCTTGTATCCATGTATCCTCTGGCTCTGAGACTACTGAAGAGAACGTGCGTTGCATGATTAAAATCTGAATGGTTGGAACAGATGCGGTGAAAGAGCAAGTTTGATTAAACCTTTGAATGTGTGTTTTGGATGGTAACTGGATTTAGGGAGTAGTGTGTGTGTGTGTGTCTGTAGCTTTAAAGTAAACCTTGGTGTGGAGTTTCTTGTGTGCTGTGTTTATGGGCTGAAAAAAAAAAAACTGTAGTGTCTAGGATGTGGACCTGTTGTGGATCTATGGTGTGTTGAAGTTGAAGAAGTGGTGGCTGTTACGTGTCCTTATGAAGTCTGTTAAGAGTGATATGTCGTGTTGCCAAATACCAAATATCTAGAAAGTCATCTAGTCATCTAGAAATCAGAGGTAAAGTGTGGTTTTGAGTGAACATTTGGCTAAGGCTTCTTGCTCCCACTCACTCATGTACAGATTGACCCATGGCTGTCCCGTTGACCTGGAGGAAATGTTTGTTGTTAAAAGAGAAGTCATTGTTGTTAGGGCAGATTTCTAATAGTTGTTGGAGTTCTTGATCTGGTCTGGTTATGTCCAGGTATCTGTTGAATATGGAGGATATGACTTTTAGACCCAATTCTGTGTTAACATCAGTGTAGAGACTGTCTATATCAATAGTGAATAGGTAGGATTTGTTGGGGACAGCCGTGGGTCTGATGGTTTGCCGAGGGTTTGTCCGTCTGTTGTCATGAGTCGTTGAGTCTTTGTGTCTAGTTGTGTCCAGTCTCGTTCCCAGCTGGAGGGGTGTGTAAATGGGGTGTACTGGAAGTCTGTGTGGAGGTGAAAGTAGTCTTTAATCTTGATGCGTCCATGATATTTGTACAGGTCCCTTTGAAGTTCCTCCCAGTCATATGTTGAGGGGCATGTGATGAAGGAGAGACCCTTTTCCAGTAATTGTTCTTTTGCTACAGAAGGGGTGAAAAGAGTGGAGAAGTTGCAGATGTTTGGTGGCGAGCCCCACCCCAGGTCCAGGTCAGTGGGGGGTTGTTCGTGATGTGTGTGTGTGTGTGTGTGTGTGTGTGTGTGTGTGATTGGTACCGGATTGGTCTCTGTAGTATTTATAAATTTAGTTGTACGCACCAGGGTTCAGTGAATGTTGTCTCGTTCTGTTGTAAATATGTCGTGGGGTATTTCTGTTAAGGTCGGATAGTGTGTTGCCATGGTGTTACTGATCAGTTTCAGGTTGTTCCATTGTGTCAGGGTGAGGTTGGGTGAAAAGTTCATGATGGGGAAGTAGATGTCAGTGTTGGGAAAGGTAGTTGTGGCTTGCTGAACAATGACTTCAGCTGTTTGCATGAAGTTTGTTTGGGGTCTTGGTCTTTGTTATTGATTCCAATGGAGAGGAGGATGATTTTAATGGTTGCTTTTGGCCGGGTCTTTTCACAGATCTTGAGGAAGTGGTAGACGTTGGCTCCGGGATAGCTGTCCAGTTGGATCTGTGGATTGTTGTGGGGTGGAATTCTGTTAATAATGGAGTAACCGTGTACCAGGACTGGTTTGCAACCCTTGAAAAACCAGTCCTGGTCTTTTCTGTTAGGTTTAGCAATGTGATAATGTGGCTTGTATGTAACTGGGGAAGAGGAAAGATGGGGATGTGTTGAGGTGGGACAGGCAGTAGTGTGAGGCTTGGGGGAGGAAGTGGGGTCAGAGAGGGGAGAGGTGGGATCAAGGAGAAGAGGAGGAGTGGTAGGATTGGGGGAAGCAGAGGGAGTGGGGTGGGGTGGGGGGGGTGAGATATGGGAGTGGAGGGTCCAGGGGGCTTTTTTTCTTGGGGTGTGTATGTGTCAAGTACCCGGCTGGCCCGAACAGGCAGCGAGACCCCACATCATTGTTCAGGAGAGGGCTCAGACTGGGCTCTGCTTTTGGTATTGTTAACCTTTTGCAACCCGTTCATCATTTCTGCCCCTCCCAGTGTTGGGTTGTTGGGCTTAAGTGGGGTTTGCTGCTTGGTCTGGCCAGTCTGGGTACTGGTGACCACTGCGTGGGGTGAACAGGACAGAGAAATTGTGTCGGCGAAAGAGACATTGGAATGGTTGGTGAGGGTTGTGATGTGGGGTTTTGAGGTTTCATGCCATTTGTTGTGAGAGGAGTGGATTTGTGCTTGTATTACAATGGGTTTTCTATGGATGATGGATCCTGAGGCATTGTCTTGGGTAGTGACAGGGCAGCTGGGTGATAGCTGAGGGGTGGGGCGGTGGGGGGGTATAGGTTGGTTTCTTGGTTGGTTGGTTGGTTAGGGTGTCCCGGTGGTCTTCTGTTTCCTTTGGGTAGTTGTAGTGGGGTAGATAGAAGTGGCGGGGTCTTAAGCGGCCTGTTTGGGTTGTGGTTGTGCGTGTGTGTGTGGGTGGTGGTGGTGGTGGGGGGGGGGGGGGAGTCAGTAGGGTGGGAGTATTATGGGGATGCTGGAGTTAGGTTAGGCGGACAGAGATTTGCACCCTCTGGGGGTGCAAATCGGCACTGGCGCAAGTTTTTTTTTAAAGTCCTTTTATATTATATTAGGTCACATGATTAACTCCCTATAAGTATGCGTTATTGCCCAGAAAAAGTCAAACAAAGTGTTTTTGAAAAGAAATGTAAGGGAAAGAAAGGGAAGAAAGAAAAGATGGAGAGGGTATTGGTTAGGGTTAGGAAAAGGGTCTGGGAAAGGAATGAAAACCGCTAATAAAAACTATTTTAATTAGGTTAGGCGGACAGAGATTTGCACCCCATAGGGGTGCAAATCGGCACTGGCACAAGTTTTTTTATATATCTTTTTATATTACGTTAGGTCCCATAGTTAATCTCCCTATCAAATGTACATTATTGTCCAAAACAGAGGAAAAAGGGTTCTATCAAATATCTTTTTAGAAAAAGGAATAAAAAGGAAAAAAAGGAAGGTGAAAGAAATATTGGTTAGAGTTAGAAAAAGGGTCTGGAAAAAAAAGGAAAACCGCTAATAAAAATTATTTTAATTAGGGTTAGGAAAAACTATCCAAAAGGAAAGGAGAAGAGTAAATATAAAGAGAAAACGGGGGGGGGGGGAATTTTGGTTAAGGTAAGGGTAGAGGTCTGGGAAAGGGAATGGGGAAAAAGTATTGGAATAGAAAACACCATTAACTAAAAAGGAAGGAAGAGGGAGAAATTTGGTTAGGGTAAGGATAGGGGTCCGGGAAGGAGGATAACAAAGGAGAAAAGAAAGGGGGGGGGGAATGGGGGGAATGTTGGTTAGGGTTAGGAAAGGGGTATGGGAAGGGAATGAAAACCGCTAATAAAACTTATTTTAAGGTTAGGAAGAACTATCCAAAGAAGAAGGAGAAAGAAAGGGAGGGGGGGGATTTAAATGGGGTTGGGGTTAGGGTAAGGGCCAAAGTGAGGGAATAATCATGCAGGAAAAGAAAAAAGAAAAAAGAAAAAAAAAAAACTTACAGTTAATGATGATGGAGTTTTGAGAAGTAACTTTAACAGAGTATAATTTTATTGACAATCGTGAATACTTGCAAAATTGCAGTGGAGCAACAGGCTGGAATTGTACTAATATAACTTTTCCATCCAGGTCAGAGGAAGTGGTTTAGTAGTCATCGTTAATAGGGTCATCAGAAAAACATAGGGAACTGTATTTAGAAAGGAAGAAAACACATCAAATTCATTAATTCATTGGTTAATTTAAATCATGCATATACAAAAACGAGAAGAAAAGAAGGAGAAAAAAACTCTCAAAATCCAAAACATGCTTAAATTATTCTAGGAATCTTGTATTCATTCCGTCATATTAATATTCGTTTTCATATTTTAGGTGTGTATCCTCCAATACAGTTTTCTCCTAGTGTTTCTCATTCAGGCCCCAAGGATCAATAGTTTGTAATTGAATTATCCATTGTCTTTCTTTACGTTGACGTTGTTGTTTAGTCCAAGAATTATTATTTTCCAAAATCATATATGCGAAGTCCTCGTGACCTGGATTTTGAAAGCGGTTGTAAAGAACGGTAAGTTTATTAGCCTTACGGATGTGGTGTGTATGTTGGTACATTCGAACCCTCAGTCTGTTGCCCGTTTCCCCGATGTAAATTTTTTTGCATGTTTCACATTGAATGGCGTAGATTAAGTTACTCGTATCTTCATTAAACGTGCCCCAAACTGGTCGGCCTCTGGCTGTCAGACTATTCTCCAGATAAGAAATGGATTTGAATCGTGGATTAGATCTGGTTGTTTTTCTTTTTGTTGATTTCATAGCTGTGTGAACCAAAATATCTTTAAGATTTTTATTACGTCTATAGGCTGTGATCATTTTATATTTTTGCAAATCTAGTAATTCTTCTTGCGCTTGTTGGAAGTGGTGTTTAAATGCTGTATTTAGACGTGATAATTGTGACTACAAATGGGACGATTGGTGTTACACTTTTGTTTGCCTGATATTCTTTATTTGTTATGAATATACTATTGACCTCTCTTTTAATTTTCCTAAGGAAGCTGGCGGAATAACCTCTGGATTTTAATGCTGTGAATAAAGTTCGAGTTGCTGTCTCTACATCGTTTTTCTGAGAACAGATTCTATGAAATCGGATTAGCTGTGATTTAATTATGCCTTTAAAAGTGTGTTTTGGATGGTAGCTGGTTTTATAAAGTAATGAGTGTCTGTCCGTGGGTTTAAAGTAGACTCTGGTGTTTAACTGTTTGTCTTCATTGTTAGTATATGAGAAAAAGACCTGTGTATCTAAAAATTCAATTTGGAATTTTTGTATATTATACGTTAGATTTATTTTGGGATGGTGGTTATTTAATGTTTCGATGAAAAGTTTAAAATCAGCCGAAGAGTGGTGCCACAGGCCAAACACATCATCCAGGTATCTAAAGTAGCATAGGGGGAGTTTATTACATTTTTTGAAAGCTGTTAATTCCCAATCAGCCATATAAATGTCCGCATAGGCTGGAGAATATTTACGGCCCATGGCACAACCCGACACCTGGAGATAGAACCTTCCATTGAATTCGAAATCGTTACGTTTTAATGTTAATTCGAGGAGATCCAAAATGAATTTGTCTGGTCTAGAGAGATTTGGATTCGCGGTTAGGGACTCTGCCACAGCCCGTATCCCGAGGTCTGAGTCTATGTTGGTGTATAATGACTCGATGTCTATTGAAAATAAGTAGGTATTCAAGCGAACTTTCCTGGGTTAGGGTAAGTCTACATGAAATGTGATGGAAACAGAATGTAAGTCTCTGTAGTTTCGCCAAAAGTGACCTGAGTAAGTTTCTGTGTTTGCGTGTGTGTCTGCATGATGTTTGCAAAATCAACAACACATTAAAGCAAGATGATGAAAAAGAATAAGAAATTCTTTGAAATTCTGGCAATTCTTTGGAAATATGTTTGCAAAGGTGTAGTGTAGGTTTCTGAATGTCCAAACCTCGGTACACATCCTGACCAAATGGCAAGTCAGTCTGGACCCAACCTTTTTTGTCAACTGGTGGTCTCCTGGTCACATTCAGCTCACCAACGTTTCCCATCCCAATCACAGATGTAACATTATTTATTTGAATAAATTTTATTTTGTTATTTTCAATTATTCCAGACCTCTGATCTTTAAAATTAAATTCTGACCTAGGAATTAGTGTAACATTATAGTCAAGCCTGCCATTTTAGAGGCACTTGACACTGGCACTTGACGGAGCTTTACAACAGAGTGCAGTGAGGTCAGTGGTGGAAGTATAAGTACAAAGGTGACACTTTAAAAATACTCCATTATAGTTAAACGTCGTTCATGTAAAATAGTGTGAAAATAAAAATAGAAGTATTCTTTGTACAAAAATACCCCTGCGAGTCTAACATCAAGTTTTATTGGATCATTAACAATAATGCATTAATGTGTCAGTACTATATAATGTTGTCGCTAGTTGAAGTGGACCTAATTCTAAACTACTGTATTTTATGCCTTCTTAAGTACATCTTTAATAATGCATCATATTTTTGACGCTTTGGAAATGTTTCTAGTAGGCTAACGAAAGCTGCCAAGGAGATCTAAAAAGTACAAAAAGCACAATATTTCTGACAGTGGCGCAGAAGTATAAAGTCGTGTAAACTGGAAATACTTAACAGAAAATACATATATTTCAAAATTGTAAGTATGGTAGTAAATAAATACGTTGTGATATCCCACAGTTGAATAAGATTATATATCGCTTCTGAGGTCAATCATGAAGTACACTGTGGCCATATTCAAACCAACTCCTCTCTTTCATTCTTTTCATTTGAATGGGGGCAATCAGCAATTTTTTTTTTCTTTCTGCAAAACAGCTGAACTATGTTACTTCATCTGGTGCTGCACTGGTCTGAACTTTTTCAACAATGATGCATGTGGATGAACATACATAATCTTATACTAACCTACAGAAAAACTGACTCAGACAAGAAGATGTAAAAGACTCACATTACCAATAACACCTTTGAATGTGAACCTGGGCACAAGCACAAATATATACACAAAGTGTGTGCTTGGAAAGAGCATGGTGGTGTTGCCACCAAACAGTACATGCATCATTTTGTTGACCAGAGACGCAAGATGAAATCTGGCACAACAATTTGGACAAGTGGCTGGAGCAGAATGAATACATTCATGGTAGGAGCACAGTCCCAGCAGGTGAAGCTGGGATAAGCTTCAACATCAAAATTACAACAGCTGCACTAATCACTTAAAACCCACAGAGTACGGTTTATCTGGAAATACAAAATACAATACTGTAGTTCAAAAACTCAAACCTAAACATGGTGTGGGAGGGTTATGAAAAATGAGCACATTTAAATCAGTCTGTGCCCAGTAGTGGATTCAGCAGGGAATCTGACAGCTCACATCCAATGAGGCCTTTGTCCCGACTGAAAACTGAAGTATTATGCATTCTGTATTTCTTTATTTTTATTTTATTTTATTTTTTTTTCTGGAAGACATCTTGATGCTTCTTCAGATTGTGCTTTCTCTGAATGACCATCAAGCCATATTATGTCTCTAAGTACTATTGATCCCCTAAGGGAAACTGCAATGCTACATATGTCACAAAACACACATAGCATGCACTGAGCTGACATGAGGTGGGTAAGAAAAAAGAAAACACTCTTTTTGAAATATATATACATGCACATAAATACTACTGTAATAGATAAAAATAAATAAACACATGAACAAAACAATAAAATACAAATGAAAAATACAGATAGAATAAAAGGTGATTAAAGGTGATCGTGCAATGTTCCTCAGATTTGTCCTCATGAACAGAGGGAAGTCATTGTACATCATTATTGCAGTGGGTAAGAATGCCTTCTTGTACCAGGCCTTACTACAGCGACGTTGAAGAAGCATCCAGCTGAACACACTCTGCTGTCTGATTGCACTTTTGTACTTTTAAGTATGACTCCAAGTGTTGTTGTTTAGCTTAAAAGCTAAAATGATGTAATAACAGTTGGACGTGCACCGGGATCATCTCCAAAATGTACAAAGGTATTCTTCGATGTAAATCAGATAACTCATTTTATATATATATAAAAAAAAAAAGAAATGGGAGAAAGAGGGTAATTTTAACATCTCAGATGAAAGTTGGCAAAGACTGTGTGCAGTACAATGGAATTCAACTAGTTCGTCCACATGGCGCGAATTCTGCTGGAAAAATATTGTACGTTGGATAATTGAAGAAGAGTAAGTCTCAAACATATGTTCTGTGACTATCAGTTGTACAGCTGTAACTGTATGAGACAATATGTAAGATTGTGTTTGCCAAAATAAAAAAATACAAAAAAAGAAATAATAACAGTTGCTGTCCACTTGGCCAGGTCTAAAGATGGTAAGCTGATGTAGAAAAGACAAGGTGTCTCCGAAATTTGCTGAATTTCCATTGGAGTTGGATATTCATGATACCCAGAACATATGACCTCTAGCTTTCTTAGTGGACCCGTCATTTTCTGTCTCCTTTTACCTTTAAGTAAAAGTTTGAACACAGTCATGCTACCCAGAAGGCTGAACCCTTTAGATTTTTGATGTTCTGCAGGCTTTTCCTATTGCATGTCTGAACCATCATCATCTTTGTTGTGGATATTCTTCTCGGTTGTTCTAACTTTAACTACAGACCTACTGATGCAGTTGTAAAAGTTTGTAAGTGCACCTGTTTGGTGCCAATATAGTTTGGTATCACATTGGTTCCAATCAGCTGAACAATTAACAACAAGCCTCCTCCACATGTGGCTTATCTGCTGTTAAGAAAACAGAATCACAGAGAAAAAGTTGTGTTTTTTGGGCGCCTTTATAAAACATACTGCTGACAAAGAGAGTCAAGAGAGAAGACGCCTACAGGCAGAGAGAAACAGACAGAGACAGAGCAGGGCCAGCTGGTGAGTCTGCAGTAAAAGACCAGAGGTGTAGGTGTGTGTGTACGTCCACCATATTTTAATAAGTAAACACTAAAGTATGATGCAGAATTAAGTAGAATTGAAATGGTGAAATAAGACATAACCAACTAGAATTAGGGTAATGTGTTCTTACAAATCTTAAGTGTCAGAGATTCAGCTTGTGATAGGAGGGAGAAGAGATGCAGAGACAAAGGATGATGATACAGACAGTCAACTGACTAAGACAGTCAGACTAAATGTTAATTTAAGAGTAAATGTAGGAAGAGAAATCATAAGCAGCCAGTCTGCCATTGCGGTGGTGTGAGAGAATGAATGGATGAATGAGAGGATTGTTGTTGGACATTTAGTTCTGACATGGGGCTGTTCTCTGCACTCGATGCTTCACCTGTTGATTCTTCTCTGCACTCTGATTCTAATACATTCTAATACAGGCTTGCACTTACTGAACTGTCTGCATAGTCTTCATTTATAGATTCTGCATTCCTCAACCTTCACACATTTAAAAAAATATGAATAATATAGATAAATAGATAGATAGATAGATAGAAAGTTCCTAAATAATAGTGGATATAAATATCTGACATTAAAGCCTATCATGTATTATGTCAGCGTGTTATGGGGCACACTATTCAGTGTCCTTTCACAGACCAATGTTCAACAACACTTTTTTGTCAGACCTCCATGTCTCAGCTCATGGACTTCAGACTTTTTCCCTTCTCCATGCACCTTGGAAGTTTCTCTCTCTTTTTCTCTCTCTCTCTCTCTCTATGTGGTGTGGTGTGTGCCTGTGCATTGAAAGAGTGTCACCTCTTATTACAGTTACAAAACTTATCATGACAGAAATCTACACAAACAAGCAAACTAGGGGATCTACAAGTTGCCTGGTTTTAACAAGCACTCTTCAAAATGTGCATCTGACAACTTTAGAAGCGCTTTGTGTCTGTGTGTGTGTGTGTGTGTGTGAGTGTGTGTGTGAGTGTGTCTGTGGGTATATGTATGTATGTGTGTGTGTGTGTGTGTGTGTGTGTGTGTGTGTGTTCATTATACCATTTGCTGGGATTGTCATTACTTATTGATAGTGCTTCTGTTTAAAATGCAGCATCACAGCAGTAGGTGGCACAATACTGTCATAAACACACACACACACACACACACACACACACACACACACACACACACACACTACAGACACAAATACACATTACACACATTTGTTCTTTCCAGAGTTGGGTTAAAGGAAATCAGCAAGAGGCCATGCTTACAGCCTCCCTGCTCCTCTCTCTGTCCTTTGTCTCTCTAATCTGGCAGTTTCACTCTTTTCTCTCATTCTTTCTCTCTGTACTTATTCTGTACTTCTGTACTTTTTTGAGAATAATATAAGACAATGGCAGTTTCCAAGAAAGCATTTACATGATGACTAAATACAGTGATTGTGTAAAAAAGACCACTCATGACATATGCAATACAACACATTCACCAGGAATAAACATATTCCAAACATCCCAGAAAAGTTTCCAGGCCCAGTGGCACGTAACGGGGGCCAACAGCCCTGCAGAGGCCGGAGGTGTCTTTTTTGACTGTGGCCCTTCCATTGATAACAATCACCGACGGAACTGCAGGATTGAGAATTTCCAAAAGCTAAAACAGATTCTATAAGGCCCGACATTACATCAGTGCTGAAAGCAGATTGGAGATTTCAAAATATGACTACATAATGTGTTGCTATAAATAAACCATTTATTCAGCACACATTTACAAAAATCAACAATTATAGTTTAATAAAGAATCCTGTGTTTTCAACAACAAAACAATTAAAATTAAAGTAAAAAAAATAAAAAGGTAAAAATGTCATCAATGCTCTGCATTACCAAAGACAGGGCGCTTGCATTGACAGGATAAATAGTGGATGGAGCCTGTGGGCCTGAAATGTGAAGCCAATGCTGAAGTGCTCTGTTTCTCACTTGATTTGTTACCTCAGGAAACAGTTTCCTAATGAGTTTATGGTCTCAATCACTAGTTTCAAGTCTTCATCAATACAGCATGATGGTCATTCTGTAAATTATGGTCCAATTTACAATAAATCAGGGTATGCTATAGGGCATGGCTGCCTTGTGATTGACAAGTTGGTAGCAAAACATGTCCTCAGGTCTAGGATAGAGATAAAGCAAATGCCCAAATATGGTTAATTCTGGCTCCAAAATAGCAAGATGGTGATGGCCTTATGCTAAAGCTGAGGCTTGAAAATGGTAGCCCACAATGGGTGTGGACTGGTCAACAATATTGAATGTATCAAAGACGAGGTGCTCACTGGCTGCACTATGCTGACCTGAAGCTGAGCTAACGGTGGCTAAACTATCACCTCTAGTAATGACCGTCTGATGTTTTTTGGCTTTTACCTTTCCACCTTGACATTATCCCTGTAACAAAGATGTAAATGTAACAAAAAACGTATAGTTGTGACTGATCATTTACTTGCTAACTAACTTGCTTGTGAAAGCCCCATGTGTTGAACATCAGACTAGAAATCATGCAAAAAGAAACCTTAACAATATGTAAACATACCATTTTAAGTGCTAACAAAACAAAGGTATTGCAGGAATTCTTATAAATCCCCCCCCCCAAAAAAAAACCCCTAATGAATCTAACAAGGAAAGCTCTACGAGCAACCTCCTACAAGCAGGTTGTTATATAAACCCTTCATGAGTTTTGTTCTGCATCATTAAAGACTTTTTGTGGTACTTCCATTGTCAGTGTTATGTAAAATTAGATTAGTGTTTATTTAGTGTTGTATGATATAATCACAAGTTTTAATTTAATTAACTTACTTTCAAAGGTTCTAAAATCATTTTCAACAAACACAGCCTTAAAGATCTACAACAGCAATTCATCTGTAAAAGCAATCAAATCACCCTCCAACCTCCAATAAATTCCTTATACAATTGTTAACCTAGCAGGCTGTTTTTCGAAAAAAATAAATAAATAAATAAATAAATAAATAAAAAATAAAAAAAATTAGAAACTAACATTCCAGAGGAAGGTGACATGTAGAGCTCTCTTCTTGACCTCCTATAGGTTGCTGTGAGTCATGTACAATCTTGGGAGTCTACAGATTCCATATTTGAACCATATTTCTGAACTTTGTTATTGCAAAGATATTAATGGAAACATTGTGAAAATGCTATGCCACGTCAATTGACCTCAAAGGTTACAGAAATGGTCCATAATGACGGATAATAAGGCCTGATCTGGAGGACTAGCAAAATATCAGCACCACCTGCACAATTTAGTCAGATCAGATCCAAAAACCAAGAGCCAAATTCATTAGACTACCAATTTATTTGCCATTAGTTACTTTATAATGATTCTAATGATGGAGAAGATGACCCTGTCTAAACATCTTTGCAGCTGTCATGTCCATGTTAGTCAATGAAATGTTGCCCATCCATCCTAGTGTGTATCCAGATAACCATCATGGTGCATTGTCTGTTTTTACATCACACTCTCTCCAGGTAAGCCTCTGATTTGCACTGTAATCCTCTACTTAGCATGGCAGGCAGGCAGGCTACCTGCCTCCATGCTTCTGTGTGTGTGTGTGTGTGTCTGGTGAAGAATTTTTGTTTCGCTTGTTGTATGTATGAGGGTATGTCAGTGTCCCATTATGCATGTGTGCACACAACAGGGAGCCTCTGCTTGATTGTGTGTGTGTGTGTGTGTGTGTGTGTGCGCGCGCGCATGCATGTTTGTATGTGTGTGTGTGCGTGTATGTGTGTGTGTGCATGTATGTGTGTGTGTGTGTGTGTGTGTATGTGGGTATATACACATGGTAGGCTGCATTTCATCTCAGGGCTTAGGACTCATCTAGGAATGGCAGGGACCCAGGTGTTATTTGGAATCAAGGCAGACTAACACACAAATAGACACACACACAGATACACATCTGCAATAGTGAACACTGATTATATGACTATCATTCTGTCTGTGTGCGAACAAACACTCATACGCATACACACACAGCTTGTGGTTCTGCACAGGACAGTGGTTGCTGCTGTATCCTTTAATAGAATAGCAAGTAAAGCCAGCAGCATGCCAGAGGACAGCTGGCAAATATACCACTTCAGAAGTGACTTCTGCATCTCTCTCTCAGGTGGACTGATGCAGTGTTCAAGGGGGCAGCAGGTCAGTGGGTCCAACAATGTTAATCTGTGTTGCAGGAATATTAACTTGAGCTCTTGTCACCCATTGTTTTTTTTTTTTTTTTAATGTCTAAAAAGAAATACACACTAAAGGTGTGTCTACACAGAGAACATTTCAGCATTTTCCAGTCATCAGTCTCAAGTATTAAACAAAACAGAAACACTCATTTTACTCATCCTATATGCATGTACATGCAGCTTGAAGCACTTTCTTCGTGTCTAAGGCCATTTATCTTCAAAAGTATATGCTATTATGAAATGCTACTCTGATGGCTATGGCAGTCCATCAGATTTTAATTCCAATACCAACAGAAACTTCACTACAGGTGATCCTGGGGAACACGGGTGAGAAGCTTTGGGAGTTTCCAAATAAGCTTTGATGGTGTCACTATGTCCATTTATAGCTTCTTGTCTTGAGTCTGAATCAGTGCTAGCAGACTGCAACCAGACACCAACTATTTTAAGGGGATCCCAAGATGTTCCCAAGACAGGTGGGATATATAACTAAAGTGGATCTGGGCCTGCCATTTGGGTGTGAAAGCATCCATATCAGATTCCTGATCCACCTCAACTGATTTCTTTCAATGCATAGGACCAAAAATCTGACCAAAGGATGCTCCTGTATATCTGAGCTACTCACCCTCTCTAAAGATGAACCTTGCCCCCTGTGATAGAAACTGATTTTGGTCATGATACAAGAGCTCATGACCATAGGTCTTGTCAACAAAAATAGGGAATAGGCATGGTATTGTATTGACTACTACCTCTGTCTGGAATGTCTACATTCTTTTGTGGAAGACTTAGTTGCTCTGTGTGTTCTGGAGTCACAGTGCTCCAGCATGCTGTCACTGTGTCCCCAGCACCCTGCAACAAACCTTTTACCAGGGAAAACTAACAGTTGGCTGATCAGCCTTGGGGCTAGTGCTGCAGTTCAGTGTTCCACTTTGCTCTGGGTGATGAGTAGAGTACAGTGAGTAGAAACCATAGTATTATTAATCCAGGATTTGTCTAAAATTATAATTGAGTCTTTTGAGATGCCTCAAGTATCAGCTACATAATTCCTGGAAATTATTGTTGATGGGAGTTTGAGCTGGAGAGAACAAACTGACTGACTGGTTAGCAGAAAAATAAATAAATCTATTGGTATAACAAGGGGGTTAGTCATCTTGTCACCACAAACTGTCTTCTTCCTCTTTATTTTATCTTAATTTTTCCCTATCTTTCATATTGTAATATAGTTTGGGCAAGTACCTTTCCTACGACTCTCCACAAAATTTTGGTCCTCCAGAAATGTTTTGTTAGGATTTCAACCCGATCAGAGTCACACATCTCATCTGTTCCTCTATTTCAGAAACTCCAGATTCTTACTATTTATGATATATATTTTTCTCAAATATGTGATTTGAGTCATTTTCAAGTGAAGGGAATATTCCAAAGCATTTCAAGACTTACTTTAAAGCATACTCCCAGGTTCATTCTTACTCAACTCGTCAATCTTCAGAAAAGCTAAGATAGGACTTTATTGATCCCACACCGGGGAAATTTAGTCATTACAGCAAGCAGGTTACAAAAAGCAAGCACAGTGGCATAGAGAGGTCAAAATCAAAATATAGAAACAAGAAGAAGATCTTCATCCTCCCAAAATTTCTCACTTGCAAAGGTCAAGCTTCGTTAAGATTTATGGGTACCAAATTATGGAATGGCTTCTCCCACCTGACAAAAAATTTTGACATTACTTTTCTTCTTAATGTTACTCTTTGTCTATATATATTTTGTTATTTTTAATTTGCCATCACATTTATTTAGTTATATTTTCTTTGTTCATTTTGTGTTTTTTTTTCTAATATTGTGAAATTTTACATTACTTAGGTGTTAAAGGTCCCATATTATGAAGCTTTTTCAATAAGTTACATAGGTCTATGAGTTACATAAAACATGTTTTTGAGGCTGTTTGCTAGAAATAGCTTTTAGGAAAAGATTCTTGCCTCCCTCTATTTCCCTCTGTTTCAGACCCTTTCAGAATGCTCTGTTTCTGGTATCTGTAGCTTTAAATGCAAATGAGCTGCTGCTGCCCCACCCATAAAGTGTTTCCGTGGTAACAGGGAGAGCTTAGACTCTAACGTAGCACTACCCATGTGAAATGTTTATCAAACTTGCTTACTCATGCATAAGTTTATATATAGGAAACAAGATCTTCCAGACACTTTTCAGAATTCGTTCATCCCCACCTCACATGTACACACATATCAAACTAGACACAGCAACAACAGTCTACTCTTACCCCGCACACGGACTTCAAGACACCAATTTAACATTACTTTTAGAGGTCCTAAGCTCTGGAGTGAATTAAGCTCACCACTAAGATTAATGTCCTCCCATTCTGCTTTCAAAAAGCATTTGAAAAAATTCCTGTTATCCGCCTGATCCCTGTACTCATCCTTCGCAAACAGATTTTATCAATCCTCCTGATTGTGGGTGGCTTGCTCTTGCTGCGTCTTTCCTGGATTTAACATGTATTTGGTTGTTGATTCTTTTGTATTGTTTTGTTTGTTCTCTCTTGTTTTGTTTTCTGCTGAGTGTTTAGCCTGCATGTCATGGGATTGATATGGGCAGATGTGGAACTCTGTACACGCCTGCTGAGGCTTCGTTCCCACCTTGCACAGTTTTTGTACTTGTACTAAACTTGTGTTAAACAAATAAACTAAACTAAACTGAAAGTAATGGACATGACGGCAATGAACAGACCGAGTGCTTCAATAGTTCAACCGTACATGTTCGAACCTGAATCGGATCCTGAAGGGAGTGGAGGCTCCTACAGAACTTCAGACTCAGAGAATTCAGCAGGACGCTTCTGAACGGTTAGTCAAAAAATGTCTGTCTATTTTTTTTTCTCCTCAATAAGATTGCCCCCTATACAGGGGGCAGCGTGAGATGCCCACAGTTCAGATGATCAACACTCACATTAGGAAGCACCAATCCTAACTTGTAGCATACCAGAGTGAGGGGGAGAAACACAGCTAAAAGCCTCTACCAAGCATACCCCAAGAAATTATATGGTCATGTAGCGAAAACACGAAAATAGCATATGTCCACTTTAGTGCGTCTGTTGATTTCACTACCTCATGCAAACCACACAAGCCTGGTATCATATGAAAGCAGAGAGTCCGAAGGTCCTGGTTGTTTACTTAAAGAGCAGGGGTTTCGAGAGTGGGGGGAGCGCTCTTCATGCGATATACTGTCTCTGAGCTTATTTCCTTCTGGAACGTCATTGGTGCTTCTATGGTGAACTTGGTCACTGCCCCTCCAATCTCTTGACTCTGACTGGTCAATAGAGGTGTCGATCATCAAATTCGACAACTGGGTTGCTGAGACTTCACCGGACATACAGCCAAGTTTTTCCTAAGCAAATACTGTATATTACACATTTCTTCACATGAAACATTTTACAGATATACAATAAAAAATTATTGACCACAGTCATGAATATTTGCACATGGAAATATAGTACATGTGAAGGATTCACTGAATCCAAATTAGAAAAATGTGAATACAGATGTTGACATTATAGAACCTGTTGACTAACATAATGTTCAATTTAGCCTATAGGAGTTTTGTGAGCTTGTGCTCATATTGGGAAGAAGACAGGTCCGGCAGGATGTTGTGATGATTGTCAGAATCTCAGCTCTGTACGATAATGGACAAAGACCTTCTCCATGATCATGTCCATCAAATCAACAATATACCCTGTGCAATACACAGGCACACAAAACACACACTTACACAGACAAAGAAGTGAACAACTGTTAATTTAGTGACATTTTTCACTTTGAATTTTGTAGTTTCTCAGGTATTTAAGTGTGTATATTTTTTTTTTTTTATTGTGTTGAAAGTATCAAGTTGCAGTACTTTGTGCCAAGTGCAATATAAATGTTTATTTTTTTTTTTAAGTGAAATGATAACAGGGCATATTTAGGAGTAAAACATGACAGCACTGTTACAGTATAAATTCAAGTACTAAAGGCTGCAACAGCTCACTGCTACACTTGATCAACAGCAGGTAACTGTAATGATGCACTGGCCTGTATAAAATGAGAGAAGTGACATCAGCTTTATTTGACATGTATAGCTATGCCAACAGCTACATACAGTGTAAAAAAGGATCACTCGTAAATAAGATTGGAAATTGTGCTGTGATGTAGCAGTCTCAACCATACACTCATTTTGCCTGGGCTACGCTAACATATTCCAGTTTAGAAAATATTTCCTGATGCATTATTTTCACAAATTCCTAAAGATTTGACCCGGCGGAGGGCGTGCGTATGTATTGCTTGACCGACTGGGTCGCTGGGATTGCATGGGGGGACCGTGCTGATTGCTAACTAGAAGCTAGCGGTTAGCATTAGCTTGTGCTATATGGCTAAACACTACTTGGTTAGTTCATGTAAAACTGCAAAATGAACACAGCCAAATATTTGTAAATGCTGGCGTCTCCCTTGAACATGCATTAAATCATTTGCAAGATCAGAAACGTGGTGTGATGTACCAAAAGCTACGGTAGCAGCTAGCTAACCTTTGATGGCTGAAGTATTGTTGAAGCTAGCAGTTATCCTTACATTGTTCTCAATGGCAAAACACACGCTACAATACGCAAGAGTTTGCACTAATCTACAAAAGAAACACACAGCTAATTATTTGTATACTGACATGTCCCTCGTCTGCAGGTACTCCACGCAAAGTTGGAAGTGAAAAGTTTCCCGGCTAATCTTGCCTCGTACTGACCAAGGTTGGAGAAACAGCCTCGAAGTGGTTAGCACACACCAACAGGTTTTTGCCAACTGTAGCGGGGAATTTGCCTTCAAATATGATTTCAATCCACGCCATTCTTCTGTCCTCTGCGGCTGGGAGCTGATGGAGTGAATTGTGCTCATCTTTACAGCCAACAATAGAACACTGCGTGTGGTGCCTCGACATCATGATTCCTAACACAGTGCTTTAGATAACGAAATGGTGGATCTCTGAGAAGTCAGGGTTCTAAATTAACTTTTTTGATCACCAGCCAATGTGGCTGGTGACCTTCTAAAGTTACCAGCCAATCAGAATTTCCACTAGCCAAATTTTTTCCTGGTGAAAATAAGAGAGATTATGAGTGCCACTGAATGCATTTGATCATTTTATTTACATTGTTGGCATGAAAAATGCACAGAAAGTACAACACATGAAACAAAATATACAAAGAAAGTGCAAACATTTAATTTATACAAACAAAAAATGCTGTCAGATTTATTATTTTATAAGACATTTTTCCAGTATTTAGTATCATTACATTCCTAATAAAATGTATTTTTCCTTTCAACTTAAAGTGTTTCTGCCTTCCTTCTTTAATAAGAAATATATATAAGTAACAGCCATGACTTAAGCACTTGCAAAAAATTGCATTGGTAATAAATTGAATTATGTATGTACAACTAGAAAACACAAATAGTGCAGCAGTCAGTAGTGCAGACTCCTTCGACTCTCCTGATGACTTCGGGCACTCTCATGGTCCTTTACTGCCTCGACTTTAAAATTATTAGTCCCCACCACAAAATTATTCGTCTTGTTTTTTTCTTTCGTGTACATGCGGCAATCCTTACAAAACATGACGGCATTTTCGTGATCAAACACAAGCCATTCACGACCTGTCAGCCATTTAGCGTTAAACTGTCTTTTCTTCGTTTCGCACGCTTTGTCGACATTCTCATCCCCTGCCTCCTTCCTCTTCTCGCCCCCAGACGTCTGTCCCAGCCACGCATTTAGTTTAACTTTACTTTTTACTTTTAGCTAGCTCAGTCTCCTGTTTTACAGTTTATACGCCGCCGTTCATTCTTCTTCTTCTTCTTTGTGTTTGCGTTTCCGTGGTTTCTCGCGCCGGTTGCACTACAAACTGTAGCGTGCCTTCGCACAGCCAATGGGCGTCTTGTACGTCATCACGTAGCATTACGACAGTGTTCATGGGAAATGTAGGACGAACTGTCCGTGGGACAAATGACCAAGAACTGTAGAGCGGCTCTGACTGACATGATTGCCTAATGCATTACCGGCCAAATTGGCTAGTAAGTTTTTATTTACACCCGCCAATATGAATTTTAACCCGCATTTGGCGGGTTGGCGGGTGTTAATTTAGAACCCTGTGAGAAGTTAGCACTGTATGTACTTATACCTTGATGGGAGGGGAAATGGGGAGGGGGATGGTGGCTGGTTGGTGGGAATATGCAAATGTGCCGGCTTCTTACGTGGGAGTTGGTGCTGAATTTGATCAGCTCGTTTGGAAGCTGCAGGCAGGGTGCTTTCAGAGATCCGTATCTCACTCAAAAAAGCATGGATGGTCTTATTTCACACTTTGTATGTGTGTGGCAGCACCAGGGACACAAAATAACACCCCAAATCCTAGAAAAAGTGAGTTTTTCATAATATGGGACCTTTAAATAAGCCCACTGGGTTTTCTGCCTCTCCCTGGACTGTATAGCATTTATTATCTTTGAAATTCTTTGTGTATTTTAAATTGTGTTATGTTTATGTTTTTTCACCAAAGTTTATCCATGTTTGTATGCTGTTGACTGTAACCAAAACAAAAAATTAAGAAAACAAACATCCAAAAAAGATTTATAAGGTACAGTTTAGACTATATGTAGATTGCATACACATTGCTTTTAAACTTATATGACTGCATGAATCTCCAGTTTATGTGAGTGTGTGATTAATTTCTCCTGGGTAAATTGGGTAATTACAATTATTACTTTAACTATTCCTCAACTTTCATCTTGATCGAAGCAACCATATCATTGATTTTCCCCTCAGACTCCATTATTAATTAGTTTTTCAGCAGCATCAAAGGTGATTTGATAATACTAATGTTTTCTGAGGAGAAACCATTGCACAGTTTCATTTTCGGCTCAACCTGCTGAAGGCCACGTGCTGGTTGGGTTTATCTTTTGCAATGCAGAGCTTCCCTCTTTCCCAGCATTGCCTGCTTGGTCTCTGCAGCCTGTTAGTGGCTGAGGTTGTGCTATGTTAGTCAAAGTCAACTTTATTGTCAGTGTCACCATATGTACAGGACATACAAAGGGATCAAATAACGTCAATGTAACAATCACAGCTTGTGCAAAAATATAAAGACAAAAATGACAACAATAAAGGTAAAACATGACACTTTTTCAAGCAGGTGGGGAGATGAGGCTCGGTTTCTCAAGGCTTTAATTTTCAAGTCAGCACTATTGAGTGTCATCATTGGAAACAACCAATTTGCATTCAGGAGCCTTTACCTGTAATTTGGGCTTGGCTGGAAGCTATCATGAGTCAAGTCATATAGCATGGCAGATATTTTATTGTCCTGGTCACTGTGTACTTTCAAGGCCGTCCAAAAGGGTTTTTGTAGGGGACAGTCTGAATGCAATCTGATCACCCAGGGTGAGTGTTATGTCAGTGGTGAGGCTGTCTCAGAGTCCTAATGAGAACCCTGGCTTTACTGTGATTGGAGCCACTGCTTTGAGAAATAACAAAGTCATTTTTGGCGGCCATCACTCAAATAAACCACTTGGACAGTGGCTGTTTCTGCTTGATTGCTGGTGATCAAATCCTTCCCTGGTAATTTGTGTCTGCAGCTTGTTGTTGTTTTTCTTTTCTTTCTTTCTTTTCTTTTTTCTTTTTTCTTTTTTTTTCTTTTTCTTTTTTGACCCACTGGCAGCAGGTACTCAGGCTGGTGATGTCAGTCTGTCCATCACTTTTGAGATTGTTTTGAAATTTGCTATGAACATTGACAGCCATGTGAATCTGCTGCTACCTGCAAGCCAAACTTTATACTTGACCAACAAAGGTCTCTTTTGAAGACAAGTGCTGTAAATATTTTGACTAATGTCTCATTTCACCTCTAATTGTGGATTGTTGTTACAGTAAACAATGAAATTAGCAAGAGAACAATCCAAATGTATCTGTTTCAACTGGTAAACACAGGCTATTTTACCAATTTGTAACTTAGAAACATCTGTCATATGTTGATATGAATAAACATGTGTGTGTGTGTTTGTGTGCACGCACATGAGGGTACGTACTGAATAGCTTTAGCCCTGCTGATGCAACAGTTGGTTGAGGTGAGGTATGGCTGATCCTGCTAAAGGCTCTAATTGCTGGTTATTATAGCACATATGGGGGGCTGTGTTTATGTTGGCATGTGCACTTGCTGTTATGATTGTCTCTTTTGTTCTGCATGCATGCACTGTTCCTCACAATATACCCACATTATACATCTTATCTGTGCAGCAGTGTGAGTATGGAGTTATTGCTAGTATAAATCAAGCCCTCTAATTGGTCAGGAGCTATAACCACAGCAGGAGGTCCCGCCTCAGGTTCCTGCTAATTGGCCACCTGCCATGTAGCTCGATGCACTATTGGTCCAAACTGGGAGTCACAGCAGAGCATCAACAGGTGCAAATGTTATTGTGTTTTTCTTTCTTTATTACTTTATGTGTGTATTGTGTATCCTTGTTTCACCAACGTATGTGCATGCATTGTGAATGTGTTTGTGTGTGTTTTGTCAACACAGGTTAATTAAAGGTTATCTAAAATACGCTGTATGTTGTAAATTAACCTTGGTTTCTTAAGACTTTCTTCCTCCCACAGAGCTGAGACAGACAATGTGAAATTTAACTTGTACTGAGTGTAAATGACCTGATATGTGTGTGTGTGTGTGTGTGTGTGTGTGTGTGTGTGTGTGTGTGTGTGTGTGTGCGCGTGTACATCTGAATCCTAATTGTCAAACTTGACAGGGCTTTTCAAACGGTCTTCTTTTGTAGAAACATCAGGGATAATAATGCCACAGGTGAGAGAGAAGTTACCAGCTGTCAGTTCAGTACTACGCTTATCTACCCCACATTCACTGTGAAGAGCATTTAGGGTTTTACTTTAATGACCTGTTTGAGTAAGCTCCAAACTATGCCTGGGGAAGACCTGTAGTTGGTCACAAATAAAATTACAGGAGCTTTGATTCCAGTGTGATTGCAACTTTTAATGGAATGCTCATTCTGAGCCAATAAGAATTGAGGAATACCTGCAACCATTTTCAAAAAATTATTAGTCATCATAATCTGTATAAAGTTCCCAGAGGAATTTGAATGATTTAAAGTTTGATTCCTACAATGAGCGGTGTTGCATTGGCTGTGTAATGAGGTCAGTTATTTGTCGTTGATTCTTCAAGCATATTGAAATGAAAAAAATGAAATGCTCCTGAGCAGCTACTAAATGGTTCTTGAGCTGAGATTGGTTATCCACAACTGCATTTATTGTTCATTAATCTTAGTTACCCTTAGCCAAATATGAAGTGTTCACATACTGTGATATGTCCAACCCAACCATAACGTTACCAGTCAAAAACAAAAGGTATTCATATTAAAGTAACACAGACCAGAGGAAATTATTATGAAGAGGATTATGAAAACTGCTTTTTGTTTGTTTGGTTGTTTGTTTGTTTGTTTTTTACTAAACATGGCAGTCTTTTGTACAGTTTTCATACTATGAAATACATCACGGACTTCACACATGACTTCTTTTAGCTAATGCAAGTAGGACCACTTTTTAGATCGCTTATATGTGAAACTAATTGAAAGATGTTACTTGTATTTCAGAGGCTATTTGTGAACTGCCAGCTTAAAAATGGATGGCCAGTTCACTTGATAAGCACACTTTCGAATACACCATAGTACAATATGTTTTTTTGTACATATTACATGTATGCATGTATATATTAAGTATTTATACATTGTTGTTACATATGTGAAAATAAAACAGTTCAAGATTCCATGTTATGTTTGTTACAACCAGCAAACAAGCTGTCTTCAACTTGCTCCCTGAGGAATGAATTTGAATAGGATTTAACAGAAAATTGTTGGTCAGTTCTTTTGTCGATTAATTGATCAATTAATGGCATTTCAACAATGCCATATACCACTAGACTTCAAGTCCAATCCTCAAGAATAGCTGGAGTCAGGTTTGATATTGTAAATTTAATTACTGTTTTACAAAAGCAATTCTTAATATGGCATATACCAAATATATAAAATACAGATACAGAAAGTACCACAATAGGTCTGAATATAAGCCAATGAACTGGCTGACTTGGACACTGAATAATGTCCTATCTCTTGCACAGGCAGCCGGGACAGAGTTAAAGTAAGGAAAGTGTGATAATTATCCTGATTTTATCAGAATGGGCGTAACCCATACCTTTCGGTTTTCTGGCTTTGGAAAACACATCCTGCAGACAGAGACACAGTCTAGGAAAGAGCTGCAAATACAGAGCCCTGTCCTCACAATCAGACTCAACGTCTCCCATAGGGAGGTGGGACAACTGGGAGGAGAGCACAAGATGAAAGGAGGCGTTATATACTCTACACTGAGAGACATAGTGACTTGAGAGAGACAATTGTACGGTGTTGGGAAAGAAAAACTTGTTTATGTGTAGGGCTAAACAAGACAGTGACAGCTCTTAGAGGGCAAAGCCAATATGACATAGAACAGAATGTTTAATTGAGGCTAAATCCTTTTAAGACAAGCTACACTTAAGCTAGTTTCAAATCCTGGGCTGAGAAAGGTGTATATACCCCCTGATCCAAGTACTTATTTACTGCAGTCTAATCAGTTAACAAAAGGCCATTCTCACCTTCCCACAGAAAAGCTAATAAAATCTAATCAATCATTTTCGCTGCCTTCATTAAGTATTAATGGCTATTTAAACTGTGGTGCGTCTCAAGGCTCCACTGTGTGTTTTCTCATCTGTATGACCTGTGTGTGTGTGTGTGTGTGTGTGTGTGTGTGTGTGTGTGTGTGTGTGTCTGTGCGTGTGAAAAGACAAAAAAAGCTAGCATAAAAAAGGAACAGAAAGGAGAGTATGTGTTCCAGTATCTATCTATCTATCAGAATGAGAAAACAGGAAGTATGTATATTGTCTTGCCTGTTTGTGCTGTGTTTAAAGGTGTGTGGGTGTGTGTAGTTGTGTATGTGCATGTGTGTCATGAGCGCAGATCAATGCCTCCAGTCAGTTAGCGGTATAACGACTTAATCAATGAGCCCTCTGTTAGGACAATCATTACTTCTCTGGCAATTTATGATGCCACCGTGTGTGTGTGTGTGTGTGTGTGTGTGTGTGTGTGTGTGTGTGTGTTTGTGTGTCTGTGTGTATTCGAGTTCGTCAGTGGTCATTCGTGTGGATCAAATGTGTGAATATGAAATTGTTCTGATGTAAACCAGTAAAGGAAATAATATGTTGTTAAGATAAGTAGCAGATGTTTGTGAACTGACTGTCTGCGTCATCTGATCTCACTATAGACTTAGTAGCTGCAATATGCCCAGACTTCCTTCACAAATCACACAATTTTGAGTGAGTTTGTCATGGTGTCACTGTACAAGCCTGTCGACTCCTCCTTGTCTAAAGTGTGTCTTACCCGCTAGCCTTTAGCAGCTGTTTGAACACACTGTTTCAACTGATTCCACCATTTAAACAAAATTTATGAAAGAGAACATTTTATTGATGGTAAATACTTTGTTGTCTGTGGAGAAAGTCCCCAGATTCCTTCCAAAAATCTTGAAATTTTGTGAGTTGTTGCATAAGGAGAAACTTAATAAACTTTGTGAAACACTGTATGTACTACAAATTCAGGATTATTTGGGCCATATTTGGGCCTTCCTGCAAATTTGGCAAATGTTATACATTAAGTTATTTAAAAAAAACAATGCACATGGTCTTTGAATGTTTTTGTTTATTTGCATACAGAATGGAGAAGCTGACATTCAATCACAAGTGGTCACTTGAGATGCATTTGGAGATGCATTGTAATGCCAGGTGTGAACTTAGTGCTGCCATGTGTGATCGGATCACCCAGGATGCATGATAATGCCAGGTGTAAACAGCCTCATGAAGGCTGACACCGGCTGACATTAGCGTACCTCCTCCCAGGCTACCTGACAGCTATGAGTTGTTGCCACAGTGACAGTTAATGACAGTGTGTGCTGATGACAAAGAAAGAAAGCGACACCGATTTAAGAGCAACCAGCAACCAAGATCAGATTTGGTAGAAATCAGCAGTAGCACTGAGGAATAGAAATTCTGAGGGAATGCTCTCAGCAAGATATTAAAAAAGACTAAGAGTCTACAGCCATGCTCATGGCTCCACTTGGTTGTACTTGGGAACAGTAATGCTTAAAGCTAAAAGCATATATCAGTATACTAATATGCTCACAATTCCAAGTTTAACATATTGATGAAAATCAGGTGTAATGTTTACCATATTCAACATTTACTGAGCTATTTCATTAAAATCTCAAAATGTCCTCCTCTGGCAGCACTGTAGGAAAAGTCGGGGGATACACTGTCCAGGTCACATGGATATCTGTATCAATTTTGTCATTCAAGTGTTATGTTTCAGAACCAGTGTTCCCAAACTGCAGCACACAGACTCAGGGAAAAGTTTGAAAGGTTTATTGTAAAACTAAACTCAAAAGGGTGGATGATGTCAGATGGGACTGAAGGTTGTGAGCTCAGGAAGTTAAAGGCCAGCATGGATGATGACAGGGGTATGGTGGAGAGTGAGTAAGTAGGCAGGTGGTTGATGAGCTGAATGGGCAGGCTGATCACTGGGGGTGAATCTGTAGCATAGGGAGTAAGAACTTTCGCACAGAGGAAATCAGAAAAAGCAAGGTCTTAAATTTAAAGTTGGCCTGAGGAAAGCTGGGGTTGATTTGGTGCACCGGCTGATTAGATGATGACATACATGTGTGCCAACCTCAGGAGCTTCGGTAGCAGTAAGGACTAGCCACACCCATTGACACACAAACAAACACAGAGAGGGCAACCAAGAGGGCAGGCTAAACTCAGAAACAGAGGAAAAACTGGAGTAAAGGTGCAGACCATGACATCAAGTAGTTTTTATATTTTTCATAGGATAAGTGAAAACTTTGACTGTTGATAGCACTGGTTGCACTAGACAAAAAAAATCAGGAGATTACCGAAATCAAAATTACCAAAAGATTTAGCCTCTGGGCACCACAGAGTCATGGTTGTTGGGATAATTCAGTGTGGACCAAATTGGTGGAGCGATAGACATTGCCATCCCCTGAGCCATGCAGCTGGTGTGGCTAAAAGTCTGGTATAAAACTTTGGAGTGTTATCATTTCTGTATGGTTTCTGAATTAATATATATTGATTTATGTTATTATGCCCCCCCCCCCCCCCCAGATTTTGGCTTTCATGATTGATTCTCAAAGATCCATCTGCCTTATCCAAATATTTCTCTACAAAAAGTCAAATTTGGATTTATTTCAAAGAACAAGACATGGACTGGCATTTATATAGCGCATTTCTCATCTTATTGTCCACTAAAAGCGTTTTGCAACACAAGTCAAAATTCGCCCATTCATGCACACACTCATGCACTGGTTGCAGAGGCCACCATGCAAGGTGCCACCTGTTCATCAGAATTGATAACCATGCACACGCACACACACACACACACACACACACACATTCACACTGATGGCACAGCTACCAGTGTCAAAATCGCCTATCAGTGTTGGTCAAAAACAGAAAGAAAAAAAAAAAAAAAAAAACAACGAAGAAGCCCAACACTTTTTAAAGAGTGTAGACCATAAAATCGATAAATAGCTAATTTAAAGGAATAATGGGTACATGAGAGTAAATTAAAAGAAAAAGTTAAAGTATAGGTATTGTAAATAGTAGTTGCTGGATGTACCTTTATTTCTAGGAATGATTATTGTATGTGTTTTGTTCTCTAACTAGGTCAATATTGGTTAATCCCATTAAGGCTCTGCTTTGGAAGCCTGAGACCGATCTTTGCACTTCTTGCCCAAACAGGAGGTAGAAAAAACACTCTAAAACACCAGCGCACCTGCTGGTCATTTCCACTTTGAACTCAGCAATGGGAACAGAACAGGGACCAGCTGAGCCTGTAGTTTGAGGGCTGCGCACATACTCATAGAACTGGAGTTATAGTTGTACATCCAGTAGCTATTATTTCTATTTTGTACACACAACGCAGGCTCTGCTATTGATAGCCACCAGAGGTAAAGGTCATTAGGGATGTGATGAACTCCCAGCTAGGCCTGAAACTGATGGCACACAATTGCCCAACTGTCTATTCAAAACAGGTCAATTGCTCAGGCTATTGAAGGAGAGCTGCAGGCAACGGCCAGTGAGAGAATAGCTGAGCTGGATTGAGACACATGTTCCTGGCATCCTGTTATTGCCACTAATGCCACTGTGTGTGAGGTGGCTCGGCGGGTTGGTTGGACCAGGTGCAGACTGGCCAGGGTTCCTGAGGTGGTGCAGAGCCTGGTCATCCATTGCTGCTGGAGTGGGTGCACATGGATGCACAGCTACAGCAGCTGCAGGGCACCTCTTTCTGGAGTGACCATCTCAGCACTGCTGATGAGGCTGAGGTGCAACTGTGCCCCAGGAAGCATGCCGAACCTTCTGACTTGTGCCCACCATCTCCAGCATGTCTGGAAAGTCACCGTTGAAGATTAGCTTGTCTGTCTCATCCTCCAGAGTGCTACCTCCATGGTCATCCCAGCTTCCATCAATTATTATATTCACACAAACTCTATTAGATCCATTAGCTTTCTGACCTCCAGCTATTGTATCTGTTGTGGCTATTGTGTTTATATGGCATCGGCACTGATCTTTCCTCCACTGTTCAACAAGAGAGGCTTACACTTAGTTATGCAGTGGATGGAAATCTCTACATATCTATTAATTTGCCTTATTAGTTTGTCGATAGCAACACCTTCGATAACCTTTAATAACACCATGCCTGATGTAAATCTTGCTATAATGGGTATACATTCTACAGAACAGCATCAAACTGACCTTTTTGCGGGACAAAAAATATGAATCTACTTCTGTAATCAAACCTAAGTATGCAGCCTGCTGTTAGTTCCACCTGATCCCATCCCCACCTAAAACTCTGCACCTGAAACTCACACTAAATGTTTGACATTTGTTTGCTTTTCACTATTTACATTGGACTAAAACTTTGTCATGAAATGAGAGGGCTAGATTAGAAGCCCCTATGTGAAAATGCCCGTCACTGCAGAACACTGTTTCCAATAAACTATAATGCTGCATCATTCAGCTCATAAATTTCTTTCCTCGGGGGGATGGAACTAATTGCCAATGTCCTACAACAGGTGTTCTTGGCCGTTTGCAGCATATTATCAGAGATAGTGACGAAGAACCATTTAAACAGCTTGTACGAGAGATCATTAATTCACACCCTCCCATATTTAACAAATGTAATGTTTAGTTCAAATGTGCTAGTTTCCTGTAGCAGTAGTGTTGCCAGGAGGGGACATGTGGCAGGAGCCTTAAGGAAAGTGATGTAGCAGTGAATGAGAATGGTATATGGTCACCAGTCAATCCTCATGTTAGTAATTTTAAGACAAACACAAATGTCAACACATGTTTAGAGAATCATTCTCTTTCCTCTGTTATAGTATTTTCTATGACTATATGGCTATATTGTGTATTTACGATTTGTCTCACAGGATGGTTCAAATGATCTTGCCAGCTTGTTTCCACTAAGATTCTGGTAATATTATTACTACTATATCACATAGGATGATACCACCGGACATTAATTTTTCAGCAGCTCTCAAAGATTTCAACCCTTTAATGACATTGCACTCAGAAAACAAGAAAAATGTGTTAGATACAGCTGGGGTCAAGAAACCTAAGAACCACCTCACTAATGGCTAAAACTATAAATTAACACAAAAATTAAATTACCAACATAAACCACAATGTTCTGAACAGCCATATTAGAAACACTACAGTTACAAAATAACATCTGGATTTTGGAATATATAACAGCCAACTCAGTCCAGCAGGACATGATGCGAAATGTGGGATGTCACTGTAGCTTCAGCTTTCGGCGAAGTTGGTGCAAAAGAGGTGTGTGTGTGTGTGTGTGTGTGTGTGTGTGTGTGTGTGTGTGTGTGTGTATGGCTGGCTGTGTTCAGACAGCAGCACACTCTGCTCCACCCAGGTTGCAAAATGTAGATAAATATAATTATTCTGCGCCCTTTTTATTGGGCATCAACCTCGCATTACGCACATTTTGTCAAAAAAAAAAAAAAAAAATAGACTTGAAGCATAAATAAACGCATCAGGTCGCAGTTACGGCAATAAGACACAGCTGAAATGCCTGGTGTTGGTGCAGACAGCTGCATGGATTAAAAGGAGAATATATTTGTTGTGTGAGATGTGCAAGTAAGAAAAAGCTTGTCAGCAAAAGTCCTGTCACAACCAATCATAAGGCAAGCTGACATTACCATAGAGATCAGGTTATGCTAGTTGCACTTCTGTGGTTATTCTGATGAAAAAAATGTAATCACTACTGCCAAAATGGCAGGTACTCCATTCTTGCTGCTCTGATATTTTAAAGCAAATGGTTGCCTTCATGTCAAATCCCAGTGTTGAAGGCTTATTTATCTATTTATTTATTTATTTATTTATTTATTTATTTATTTATTTAAATCTCAGGACAGACATGATCATGAGAACTGGGGTATGGCTGGATAATGATATGTCATGTGAGTATTGTCTTTCTTAGTTCAGGTGTAGCTGTCTTCTACAGCTCTCCCAGAATGATTCAAAGGCCTGATTTGTTAAAGAGAAAACTACAGCGTTCACATTGAAGATCTCCAAAGTGTCCTGCACCAGCTTATTGTAAGTACTTAGCTTGATGGCAGAAGTTGACACACTGAAATTTCTGATAATAAAAATAACATTTGGGCTACATTATCACAAGCAGTCTAAGACCACCCAGATGGGAAACACTGTGACCCAAATCAAGCTGCATTTTAATTAAAACCAAAAAGTGCATCTTTGGGACACAAGGTAATAAAACATACATAACAATTCAGTAACTTCAATCTTTTTTGAACAGACTCAGTGCTTTCATGCACAAACATGAAATAAAAAAGTCCAACTACTGAGAAGTAGTTTCAAAAAGACTAAAATTATGTAGCTTTAGCTGACAAGACTGACTCACTGAATCTATGACAACCAACACTGCACTATGGAAGAAACCAAGTGTCTTGAGAAGCAGTTTTTATCCACAATCTCAAAATAAATTAAAAGTGCAATTCAAAAAGATTCAAGTATACAAAATTAACTTTTCTTCTGATCACCTCATCAGTAGGTGAATACTGTTAATCATTGTGCTTTGAAGAAAATTAAGCAGCACTCACTTCAACCTTAGGTGTAACACTGACATCATAGACCTGAGTTTGGAGGAATTAATGGGAGAACTGGGGATGTTTATTGCTCCTGGCAAGAGTCTCAAAGTCTGGAGTTATAGTAGTATACAAGGCAACCCTGAGGTCATGCTTAATGTCCAGTCTGTTTCTGTGTTTTGTCTTCAGCTGAAGCAGAGCTGAGAAGCCACACTCACAGATATAGGCAGTGCTGAATGTTGGGAGGATTTTTACAGCTTGAGTGGCAACTGAAGGACACTCGCTCATTACAGTGCTGCACCAGAACTGGGAGAGGCTTACCTCCGTGAATTTCTTTTTCAGCGTGCGGTCACATGACAGCTCCACCAGCTGACTCTCTTCATTAAAGGGTCACTTATCCAGTCGTCATAACTCTGTTTCTCGGGAAAGTAGTCATTAAACTGCTCCAGAAGTTTATTAGATGTGTTGTGATTGTTTTCTTAATCACATCTTTTCCTGTCGTGTCCAGTTGCTGTCCCTCATGACAGGCATTGGGGAACATGTAGAGTTGGTTTTTAGAACACGTTGACGTTTTTGTCCTCAGTGTGAGAAAAACAACATCTCACGTAGTCGGTGTGGTACTTCGCCACGCTCAATTAGCATATGAAAACAAACCTTACCTACTGTTAAGGAGTGTGGATAGATGGTACTCCGCTGCATAAAAAATCCCCTTCAAAATAAAAGCACAAGATTTTTTTTATCTGAAAAATTTTTTTTTTTGCTCAGGCAACTGAAAACGGGTCCATGACCCACTTTTGGGTCGTGACCCACCAGTTGAGAATCACTGCTTGAGATGATGAGACTAAGCTACACATTAGCAGGCTAGATTATGTAACATCTTCAATTTTTTTGTTTTTATTAGATTTTTTTTTTTTTTTTTGCCATTTTCCCTTTCACTGCATAGTATGGCAGTTAGAATGCAGAGATAGATGTAAGACATGCAACAAAAGCCAATGACCAGAATAAAGCCAGATACCAGAACCAGTCCCGCTTACATTTGTTGACAGCAAGCTGGTTCAAGCCAGTGCACAATACAAAATGATCTTGACTTTTGTGATTTAGTATTTGCATAATCTATCATGCAAACCAAAACAGTATTGACATAAAAAGTGCTGCCAACACGTTCTCCCTTTATGTCTTATATAGCCATGTCAATCAACTTTCAGTTATAGATACTCTAAACTGAGAATCACAAATGCCATGAGGTGAGAATTATATAGCAGGCTGTCTACACTTAAGGTAGAACCACAAGTGGACATTCAAGGTACAGCTCACAATTTGTTGAGTTATTTCAGGTGTGTTAGATGGAAATAAAATGACCCTGTCCGCTGTGCACTCCACATGGGGTCAGATTGTTTGCTTGCATAATAATCACCATCAGTAGACCTACTTGTATTTGGAGAGGGGTTCTGAACTTTCGAGAGATAATCATGCTATTCTAATTATACCTCTAAAAAAGGCATTTAAACACAGCATTATATAATGATACATAATAGTCAGTAGATAACTTCTACCATGCATCTGAAGTGGAGCTACTTCTGTATTACAGTGCTTTTGGAAATGTCACAGACAGAAGCATCCTCCTTACCTTATATTCTTACCTCTTTCCCCTATTTGTCTTCACAAAACTTTAGTGTATCCATTCACTGAGCCCTGCACTGATAAGTAGATCTGCCACAAAGATTTCCACATCTTGTGCTACATCTCTAAGAGCAGGAGTATTAAAGACATCTTCCACTTAATGTGTGCTTGCCTTCACCTTGCTTATTTTCAGGCTCCATGACCTGAAATGCATTCTTAAAACTCAACTAATCAGTTTTTCAATTAACAATGGATCACATTACTACATGCACTCTAGAAATAATTCATGCATTTTTAAATGGGGATCCAGACCAATAACGGTATGTGTTGGTGGGGGCATGTTCTTTAGAAAAGTGAGAAGCTCTCAAACGGTAGCTTAGCAAGAAATCATACCTATATCCAAGACCTTCAGACACAATAATTTTGGTCGTTATTTTACTTGTTAAGACACTGGTGTACAGGAACTACCATGAATAAACTGACAAAAACAATGGAGGGCGTGGAAAAACATCATGGCCATAGTGTCACACACCTTCAGAGGAACGTCCACTCTTAAAGGGTCCCATATAAGAAATTATGTCAGGCAACACAGAGAAGAGAAAAAAATGTAAATGTGTATAGGGCCTACCTTTGATGATTGCACGTCTGCACTGAAATCATTTTAGCATGGTCCAATTAGGTCTATTCTGAAGAAAGCTGAGCCTGTTTGTCTGTCAGCCCTGATGCCAGGCTTGATCCGACTGAGTTTAAAAGAGTGATACTCCTGTACACTGTAACATGCCGTGTTCAGGCAGTCTGTATATAGTTCCAGACGGGAGACATCGATCGGTCTGCAGTTCACTTTATTTACAACTGTTCTTCCACATACACACCTATACTTCCTGTCTGCCCGTCCCCTTATATGTTCCCTACTCAACAGGTACACATCTGCACTCGCTACATACACTTTATAGGCCTGTGGATCGTTCATCTTGGGAAATATGGTACTTTATGTCCATAGGCTTCTTTTTGAGGTCTACCACCAGAGAACAATGGCTGCTGGCAAGTGGATTTGGGATTAGTATCCACATCCATCGATTTCCTGTCTTAAGTAAAAATAGTGGGGTTCACAGTGGAGCTTTGAGAATGATGGCTAAGTTTGATTTGTTTTTATTCCTCACACCGTTGATGTGTGATAAATTCAAGCAAGGCGGTGTGGTTTGAATGGTGGTGGGTGGGACTAAAACCGATTGCAGTTCAGAGGGCTCTCATTTTAAAAGTAATTCTGGCCAATTAAGAAAAACAATTTACACATTAACACAAAAGACACATTTCAGAAAAAAAGGTTTGAAACAAGTTTCAAAGAGTCCAAATTAATATAAAACTTAAATTGCTCTAGTCTCTGAAATGTTATAGAAAAAAGTGCAGTTATCATATTAAAATATTTGAAATAACATCTTCTCCTTCATTAAAAATCCAGAATGTTCAAGTTGAACTGGTCGACAACAGGTGTTTCCTGCTTCACTGTAAAGTCTCTTCTGGTGTGCTGGAGACTTCAAGTTTCCACATTCCACTTTTACAAGTTGAATATTGGATCAGGCTTCAAGAACTAAATTTGACGTCACAAATCACGCCTGTATGTCCACCCTGAAACTGAGATTTTCAGCGATCACAGAGGAACTTTCCATTTTCAGTAGCTGAATGTGAAAACATCCTTTCGGTGTTAAACCCTGCATGTAGGTTTATATTGTTCGGTACAGTGAAGCTCAAACATTCAACTGTAGGAACAAGAAGAAATGTGCATTTCTTAGAGTGGGGGAACTTTAAGAAAAAAAAAATGTTAAGAATAGATGACTTGTTAAAACATTAAGAATTAGATCAATATATTTTTATCTCAACTGTGACAGCACAAAAGCAGCACTGAACATAAAACCATGTCCCTGAAGAAGAATTGAATTTCTTGTTGAACTCACTACACCACAGTGGAGACACAGGGAGCATTAAAGTAGCATGACTGTAATGCCAGTCTGACTGTGAGACAGATGATTTAAGAAAAAGCCCCGGCACAGCATCAGAAATCTCCCACATCAGGCTACAAATGTCAAGCGAACCTTCAATATGCTGCTCCATTTCTAATTTATTTCCCTGTCATTAACTTAAATGCCAGACTGTAACGTGTATGATTGTATATTTGTGTGCATGTTATCAGTCCAAAGACTGACAGATGGCCTGTTGCCATCATTCACACTCATCATGTCAGCCTCTTCTTCTCTACATAAGGGTTGAACCTGAACTTTTACGAGAAGGATCAAAGGATGTCTTTACTGTCAAGGAATGTCTTAAAGTGCCAGGGATTACTTCAGGAGGTGTGTCAGTCACTCTATTTTCATACACAGCTGGAAACTGCCTGCATACTGAAACATTCTCATCATCAGTGCAAAACATTTTGTGCTCATATATATCATATTCATACATCAACACCATCAGTAGTTGAGGACAGTGTGGTAGAAATGTTCCCTTTCAGTTGGAAAAGTAAGGAGGCTTTCTAGTATTAAAATGAGGTAGTTTAGCATCTGGGCTCAGCTATGACCACAATCTGTTCTGCCATACAGTAGCTGTGCTTGAAAATGATGTATGATTGACTGGACAGCCGAGACGTGCAAGTAACCTGGGTTTGAGCAACTTCAGTCAAAGAAGTATTCCTGCCAAAATGCTTTTTTAATTTTAGAGATCTAAATGAGAATTCAGATTTTCTTAACTAGCTGCATAATAGCAGCTGCAGTCCTCATTCAGCACAGTACAGTAGTGTTTTTTTTTTTTTTTTTTTTTTTTTAGCAGAGCTTACCACCCCATCACGAACAATGTATATACACACTTTTAAAAATACAGGTTAGATTTTTGTTTGTTTGTTTGTTTGTTAGGTTAAGTTTTTTAGGTTAAGGTTTTGGTCAAGGCCTCACTGATATTATGGAAAACTTTCTGGATGAGTCACATCACTGTCTGCAGTTTGTGCAGGCAGTGATGGAATGATGGCCTGCACAGGTACAGGTTTACCATGAATTTATTCAAAATGATATTGTGTAAAATATTCTCAGATTGACTTTTGTCAATTTCTATGCCTGCCAAACATGTGTACAAGAAATTCCTAGAGGAAAAAATAAAAGTTGCATTTGTATCAAACTGAGCAGAGGCATGACTTACACCTTTGTCTCAATCCTTGATTGACACTGAGGTCTGTAAGTGTGAAGGACAACTAAGATTAACAGTTCCTCTCTTTCACCTCTCAGATTGACTGTCCATATATTCTCTCCTCTCACCACCCCTTTCTGTTCGTATTTCTACTATGCACTCCTCTTTATTCCTCTCTTTCTTTGGCCTCCTCTCTTCAAAACCAGCTTAGATGGATTAAGCCACCAAGGCCTGGATGGTTTAATTTCCTTTTGCTTTCTATTCTCCTTTCTCGTTTCTTCTAATCTTTTCCTGTTTCTTTGGGTCTGTATCCAGGCAGACTCATCCTTAAACCTCTGTCTGGTAGAGAGGAATTACCAGTATCCCTCTCTTCATGTTCATCATTCAGGGACAACACTGGTCATTCATATGGACATAAAGGCCTTTGCATATATCAAAGCCAAAACATAAAATGCTCCTTAAAATATACGGCACAAATTTAACCATCTGCTCCCTAAAGACTAATCCCTACTTTCACTCTTTGAGTTAGTCTCTTGCTACTTTCCACCTCTGTCCAGGTTCAGCCAGGTGGTGAAAGGTCAGCTGACAGCCCTTTGCTTCTTTGCATGAAAAAGATTTAGAATAGCTTTGCAAGTCAAGTCAGTCAGAAATCTAACAAGTTGATGACAGTGAGAACAAAATGCTGTCAGAAAGCTCTTTTACACAATCCAAGTGAAGAATGAATGAAAAAATACCAGCAAAATGTTAACAACAAATTAGAGAAACAAAGTAAATGAACAATAATTCTATTTCACTGTTTAGTTCTTTCTTTCACCAGATTTGGTTAATCTAAAAAAATCAGGAAATGAACTGTTACCAGGACACAGTTACATGTACACTTACACCTGTTACACTGTATTTTTAACCTTAATTTATGGGTCCATAATTTCCTAATACATTTTTGAAGAGCTATATAATTTGATACAAATGATAAGAAAAGTGGCTACAATGTTCAACTGGCACACTGGCAGTTAATTATTAACCGAAACAGTGTTTTAGTCAATGCACAGCAGGTCAGCTGAGCATGGGATGTGAAATAAATGTCCAAAATCATGCTTACAATTCAACATACATGAAGAATAAAGTTTCCAATAATAAATGATGAATGAATACTTACTGAGATTTAAGGGGAGCAGTTCTTTCCCTATAATTATAACTAGATGTATCCTACAAGTTTTTATCAGACAAGTAAAGCCTTTAATATATTATTTATCAAGAGTTCAATAGGTTAAAACTCTGTTAATTTGCTTCATCAGGACTGCATGGGTTCAAATTTCTAAATATGTTTCTGAATCCCAATTGGTGCATGGGAGCATGTGACGTTATCATGTCACATTAGCTTGACCGAAACTTGTAAATTCATGTTTACCACATCACTCAAAGGAAGAAGGTGATACGAAAAAAACAATGCCATGGATAATTACATCATTATATTATAGAAATTAGAATCAGGACCTGTTCGAGGTCTGTAGTTCAAGAATTATGACATGCTGATTTTTGTCAACATCATTTTAACCTCTGAAATATCAGTCGTTTCAGCAGGTCAGAGAGCTATGAATTGTATTAAGAGTCATTATGCCTGCTGTCAATTTGCTTGAATGACAAAAATCAGAGCCAAGCTGACTCATGCTTGATACAAAATTCGAACTTTGTACAAACAATTCCATCTTTGCAGAGTCATTTGTTCTATTTATTAAGGGATTACAGCATAGTTTTGGAGCCTACATGCATAGTTGCTGTTGGCTATGTGCTTCAGCAGCTACTAAGATTGTTGACAGTGAAGACAACATGAACCAAGTGAAAGAAAACCTCAGTCATTGTCTCCGTTTTACTTTGTTCAGCATGATTGCTGTGGCAACAGTACTAATTCAGTTATGAGGACAGTCAAAATAGGAGTTATCTGGATGTAGCTCCAGTTCTGTAAGTACTGTACATGGTTAGTCCAAGTATAAATCCACCTTAAGGTCCAACCAAAGACAACAGCAACTTTCCAAACAAGTTAAAAAAAAACAATTCAAATGCAGTACCATCGCACAAATTCTGACACAATCGCTGTTATACACACAGCCAACCTTCCAATCCAAGTGAATGAATCGATTTCATACTTTCTCGCTGACCATTGATTCCTGTCATTTAAGCTGACAGTGCAGTCAACACCAGCAATAAATGATGATATTGTTTTTATATCAATATGGATGACAAACTGGACAATGTAATGGATTACCTGTTAAAAGCAACTTTCATCAGACAGATGATCAGCTGTGTACATGATTTCAAAAGATTTTTAAAAACTGAATCCAAGCACAAATCAACTAATAACACTGAAGATTTCAGCTTGCATGACATTTCTAGAACAGGGAATAATAATGAAACCATAAATCTAGGTGTAATAGCATGGAACTGCTGTTCACTACTATCCTTTTCCATCACATCAAGCAAAAAGTTATCACAATGCAGAAATTAGGTCACACATTATTCCACTGTCTATTTCTGTGTGTTTCTGTGTCAGTGTCGGTTATCTTGTGAATAAAAACACAGGGAAAAAGCACCAGTATGTCTATGTGTTTGTCATGTGTGGTGTGTGTGTGTGTGTGTTTATGTGTAAAACCACAGAGAGCAAGATAGAGCACGAGGATACAAGAAAGGGAGAGGGGAAGAAACAGAGATCTCAAGTATTGATTTCCTTACTTTTAGTGTAGGTGAGCAGGCAGGCAGGGATTTACCTGGTGGGGAGAGAGAGTGAGAGAAATGTTAGAAAACAATGAACACACACACAGTGGTAGCTTGCTGTGGGGTAAGGCAGTGACAGTTGAATTATGGATTTCTGTAATGTGGAGGACAGAGAGAGATGGCTAGAGAGTCAGCTGGGCTTAGCTTTACAACCACATTGTCAAACTGACATACCACACGGACACACAGACAGACAGACACACACACACACAGGCATCACAGTATTCCTTTTAAAATCCTTACAACGTGTGTGTGTCGAGGACCAGAGGCAGACAAAAAGCTTCTGTGTGTTTTAACTATCCCAGCTAAAATGTGAACTGTTAGAAATTAGGTGTCAGAATGGTTGGTAGACTGGAGTGTTAAGGTGCAATCAAATACTCATTTTTATTTAGAAAGGTTCCCAACTGAGCGAACTGACCTGAAAGTGTCAGAGGTGCAGCTGCAATAGGAGCGGCTAGAATCCTCTAAATGCTACGAAAAAAAAAGCTTCATCCATCTCTCCATTCTCTAAAATGCTCGTCCTCCTCGGGGTTACACAGGGTTGGAGCCTATCCCGGAATGCAGTATGTGAGAGGTGGGGTACCACACTAATACTTACATACCAGGCGCACTAACTCATTCACTTTCACATTCACACCTACAGGCAATTTAGAATTTCCAATTCACCTGCACGTCTTGTGCAGTCTACACAGAAAATGTGGTGGGTTCAATCCCAGCACCTAACCACTGAGCCCTGTCTTATCTCTGTCTACTCTTGAAAATGAAAAGGAGTTATTGCAGTTCCTTGCTCAGTGCCTGGTGGCCTGTGGGTAAGATGACAAGCAATGGCAAAAGCCATGCCACAATGTTACTAGGTTAGTCCTAGTAACATTATTGTAACTCAACACGGCACAAGGCAGTTCGGTTAACAAAAAGGCTACAGCTGCATGAATGCACAGGGGGATTAAATGCACGTCTTGCCCGTCCTTATTACAACGCTGTAATAAATGTATAGCTCATTCACCTCTTATGTTATGATGCATCTCTTATTATATAATCTATAAAAAGGATATTTTCTCCCCTGCAATGCAGAGAAGCAGTTGAAAAAATCAGACAAAAAAACCTCATACATCAACAATAATCATCAGATCAGAGTCTTTCAGAATTTTCATCTTCATGCACGCCAACTGCAACACTACTCTTCCTTAATATTGCTCTCCAACCCACCGCTATTCCTTAGCAGTATCACCTTTCCCTCCTGGACAGCAGCTGTTTCAGCGCTATTCAAGTTTACCAATGGCATCCCAGAAAATGTCCATATATGACTTGGTCCATCAATGATAAGTCAACCAAGTAGATTGTTTTGTTCCTCCTGAAATGTGCTGGCAGATATGACATAGACACTGTAACAGACTGCCACTGTCCAAAAAGCAGCCAACCTCATTAGAGCAGGGCTGTGTACTGTGACAGCCAAATAAGCCAAACAAAGAGAGAGGAAATGGTTTAACAAGAAGTTAGATGCTGAAAAACTTTCTAAATCAAAGTGGTCCATGATGAGAGGCGGTCACAGGAGATGTGACAGTCACTGAGATATTAGACGAGAGAAATAGCCAACAGTAGGTGATTTTAAATAAGGTGTAACGGGGGATGATACTCGACAGAAGCCTGTATAAAGACCCTGAGGCAGCTGTCAGAGTCAGAGAATTTTTCAGAAATGACTGAAATATTTTGTTTGTGTTCTGTAATGCTTGCCGATAAAAGAGTAGAAGAAAACCTCTCAGTAAACTGGAAATGATGATGATGAGTGTGTTGCTATGCTGAACACGATTTACATTCAGTTTTTTCTTTAGTTCTGCCATTCCTTGGTCTAATATTTCAACTAAAAATTTATTCCAATTAATATGGAGCTAGAGCAGTGACTTTAAATTTTGGCATCCTAAGTAAAATTTGGAATAGAAAACAAAATGGGAACTGTAAAAGATTGACATTGAAACAATTGTATTGGAAAAAGTTGTATTGGCTTTGAAATAAACATTAGCACTGAGAAAATGACATTAGAAAATATTTAATTTTATTTTGATATTTTTTTGTATTTTGATGTGTTTTTCAATGACAATCCTCAGATATTTTCTTCATGTCTCTGTTTTCAGTCATACTTTTTTTTTTTTTTAATACTGTCAGTTTTTGTCAGTGTCACTGGTTTTCAGTTTCAACTTTTTGTAACTGTTTTGGTTTGAAGAGGTGATTTACACAGCAACACAACAACTATAAAAGACAGAAGGGTCATTACGTCACTGTGTAGTGACTGGTGTCACACTTGAAAGCTCGTGGCGCAGCTAGCATAGTGATGAATGGCAGATCACTCCTTCATCTCTCCCCTCTCAGTTTCAGTTATTTCAGCTATCAATCTAGGCACCAGCATTTTGCTGTGTTGTTATTTAGCTAATGTTTCATGTGTTTCAAGGTACATTTGGTTTGATTTGTAAGTCAATTCAAAGGTTCATTCGTGCACAAGTACATCTGAGACACATCTATTAAATTGATTAAATTCTTATATTGCTATTTTAAAGTTAACACAGAAACAAATGTGTCCACAGACGTTGCATGAGGCTGAGGCTAATGTCATTGGAATTTAATGCTTCAGGGCATTTTCTCAATATATAAAGCAATACTTCAGCAATGATCCTTGCTCTGATATTTTAAAGTAAGTGGTGGCCTAGTGGTGATTTTGGGATTCGCTGTGTGTACCTTTATCTAAATGTGAGGGGTATGTGGACAGTGGTAAAGGTGGCACCAGAAAATTTCCTTTATTTTCCCAGTGTTGACCGGTATGGACCAACTCCTTCTCATCTCAGCAACACAAAGCCTTCCTGCCCAAAAGCCTTTCTAACACATGGTGAATGATGTGAAACTGTCTCAGGTTGGTCAGGTGCAGGCATCAAAAAGACTTGTTCGGTGTCGGAAAAGATGCTTTTGTTTTCACTTTTGGTTTCTCATAGGACACAAATCCCGGTCTCCTGGGTGAAAGTTGTGTGTTTGTTTGACTCATCCATCCACCCCACCTTCCTCCATTTGCAGAAGTTCTTGCTCTTTATACTACGTCACCTTTCTCTGTCTGTGTGTGTCTGCGGATGGGTTTCCATTGGAGTTAGTTGAAAGCCCGGTGCGTCTCAGACAGACGCTAAAGAGTATCTTGTGAGTCTGTCTGAGGCACTGAGGGGCGTGACAAAGCGCCGGTATTTCATGCTCTAGGAATGAGACCAGGCTCAGTATTTCATCTTTAACTTGTCTATTGTCCGTTTCTTCTGTTTTTTCATCTACTGTTAAATCTGGAAGAAAGGTGTGTGGTGTGCATATATATGTGTACACCTGTGTGTGTAAGTGTGTGTATTTGTGTATGTGTGTAGAGCAGCAGGATAGCAGTCTAAGTAGCCTGGGGATAAAGTGTGTGAGAGGAGATAAGGATAACTCACAAACACTGTTGGATTAGACGTTTTATTCTGTTACCTTTAAACACACAAAGACACTCAGACACACATTCACACACACACAAACACACACACAAATACAGATAGCTTCTGCACATGATGGAATTTAATACACACTTGCATATGCACAAACATACACACACACACACACACACGGTAATCTGCAATATCCAATACTCAGGTTGATACTCCACCGAGCTGTTTGTGTGTGTGTGTAAGGGTATGTACTTGTGTGTGAGAGAGCAGGTGTGTGAGTGTCTATGTAATTAATTTGGTATGTCTGCAAATTAAGCGCTGTTTTAGTGTGCATGTGAGTGTATGTGTGGTATACCTGGTGAGAGCAGGTGTGTGCGTTTTCATGTCTTTATTTTTCTGTGTGTGTGTGTGTGTGTCAGTACAATACTTGTGTACTTGTATAAATGTAACTGTAGGTGGTTCAAAAGACACAAAGGCACAGGGAGAAGCAAATAACACCAAACTTGAAAAGAATCTGAGAGATAATGAGGTAAATATTGGACTTCTGGACAGGCTTGTTTGGTTTTAGACATTTGGATTTTCCAACACAGGCTAGAGAGAGTGCAGTTGTTTTGCAGAAAGCTACAATGAAGCTGTGTTAGTTGACCATTGGCACACTTAAATACAGAACTTGTAATTCAGTGTGTATTACAACAGAATCTCAAATAAATGTGAGTATCTAATATGCTTAATTAAGATTTCAAAGTTATGGTTATTAGAGATCATTTTGTAAGTAATAATTATGAGATACTTTATTTTTGATTGACAAAGTCAATTATGATAAAATGATTGGCCGATTCTTGGTTGAACTTGGTCAGTGCTGCAACTAGCTTGTTGTTGTGGTATTATGCCATGCCTGCCGGATCTATGATTTGCAGGTTGCTGTGTGACGCAGTAGAGGTCAGAGCTGTTACTGGACGGTATTTCAGGTTACATGATAGACAACCAAATGCATACATATAGTACAGGATGTCTCCATATGTGTTCAAAAGTTGGTTGAGTGGGAAGGAGGCAAGCAAATTTAAAAAAAAAAAAAAAAAACTCGAACTGTGCATTATACCACCTAATTACCATTTTGCTGGCTCAAGGTCATTACACATTACCCAAGCCGGGATGAAAACAGTTCTCACAATGTTGTGTGGAAGCCTACTAGTGCCCCTTAGAGGCTACCGTATTTATTACACCACATTATACAAAAGTGTTGGAGGGAATCAACTAAATACTAACAATTTTGCTTCCTTTGTCTTATTTGCAATGGGGCTAAGGTAGTAACTTATCTTCTCGTTAGACAAGGTATCTCTTGTGTTTGGCTACCAAGACCTTATCATGGACAAGTGTTGGTCAGTAAGGAATAAGGAATTTTTTTCTCCTGATGGTAGTGTTAGAATTATGTGGTATCATCTTCTGGGGACCACAAATATCTAAATCCAATTTCATGACCAGCTAGAGAGATGCTTTGGACCAAAATTTTGGACAAATGGACCAACAGGTCAACCAACGAATTACCCCACAATCTGGATATCATGCAGTAACCCATGCTTCCATTTATCCATTCTCTACAGCAGTGCAGCTGATCGCAGCTCACACTGGGCTTTTAAAGATGTGGGGTACACCATGGACAGGTTGAGAGCCTATTACAGGGGTGGAAACAAAAACATTCACACTTACAGGCAATTTATATTTTCAAACTCACCCAACTGCATGTCTTTCAGCTGCGTGAAGAAGATACAAACTCCACAGCTGGCCAAATTGGGTTCAAACACAGGACCATGCTGTGAGGCGACAGTGCTAACCACTGAGCCACCATGCAGTCATTGAGGGACGAATGAATATCATGAGTGTCAGAGTTCATTGTTTTTGATCCAAAACTTAATAGTTAGGTTACACAGCGTGAGAGTGACCCTGAAATAATCCAACAACAGATGGGCTGAAATGGATGAAAATTCACATGGTATGATCCGTTTTCTCTGTCATTTAACTTCTACCACATAGAACGCACAGATTTATTAAGATTTTTCATCTACATAGAAATGCTTTGAATATTCTTGTCTTACACAGTATCTTAATTCAAATCATGTTATGTATTGTTATGAATTAAATCAGACATGAGTTTGCCCTAAATTACCACAGAAATCTCTGTGAGACGGAAGAACCATTAAAAAGAAAAACATTAATTTGTATTTGGTCAGACGTTGGATGGTTTGTCTATTTTGCTGCACTGTAGATGAGATAAAGAGCAAATCCATATGATTGGTTCTATGAAATGTCTATGAAATTGACAAAGAAAACATATATTATTATTTCTAGCCGCAGATAGTATATCACTCTTTTGACTATACAGTAGAGCTAAAGCCAACATCTTCAACACAACATTTTACAGACTAATGCAGACAGCTGCAGCTAAGCACATTAAGCTTGGTGTTCAGTGTAAATTAAAATCATCACATATTGGTCTGCCGATTGCTTGTGTGTGTGAAGGAGACAGAGACATCTCCCCGTCGACTAATTGTTTTGTGTGTGACAGCACCTTTTGTACAGTTTAGCGTCGGACGCTACTCAGTATATAAAAGGGTCAGGCAGGGAGCATAAAAAGAGAGAAAGATTAGGGTCAGAATAATTTCCACAGGCGTGGAGAACAGAGAATAGGCAATAAAGACTCAGAGAAAAATAATAAACTGGACTGAGTAAGACACATAGATACACACACACACACACACACACACACACACACACAAGATGATCAGATGGCTTTTTTTGATGGAGAATAGAATCAGAGATGTTTATATGAGAAGATGGTGTTATAATCACAGCATCTGTTACTTTTCTGAGCTCCTGAAAACATCAGACTTTTCAATGTTCCCTTTAATTCACTCAGTCCAGCTTTAAAATCTAACTTTTTTTGCTAAAATTTATGTAACAGCTGGTAAAATAAATTTTTATTCTCATATTTTCATTTATTTTTATTGTGTTAGGCATTTTCAGGTAGCAGCCATGATGTAAATGACCAGTAAATGAATGTTTCATAAATGAGTGCGTTTCATGAGACAAACTATGTGACAAGAGAGAAAAATAGAGGAAAAGTTAATTATGTGCATCTCAGAATTATAGGAGTTACTATTTGTAACTGTACCTTCAGAATCTATCAGGACTTAAGTAAAAAAGAAAAAAAAAAAGAATGAAAAGTGCATGGTGGGAACTGTTGGGACCCATGATGAAGCAGGAAATCTTCACAATGGGCTGAAACAAGATAAATGCCACAAAGATCTTTGAGAATTGATCATCAGCATGATCAGCAGCACTAGAGACCTGATGTAAGTTGCAGGCGATCATTTTGATTTAGTCAATATTAATATCAAAACTTCGCATAATGGCAACAGAAGCGTACAGAAGAGATGAACAAATGTATGATTACATTTTCCGAAAATGTGATGTTTTATGGAATGTGCTGTGTGTTAATTGCAATCAACCAACACATACACCAAACATACAGTTGAAGACCATGGAGTTGTTTTTAAGAGGAGCTTAGTTTCCTAAAGAACAACAGTACAACAAACAAACCAGACAATTCGGATGGCAAGATATGAAAGCTTGTTTGTTGCCTCACTTGTGTGAAACTTGTGTTTAGTTTTTAACTTGGGCCATAGCCATTTATGAAGACGGGATAGGCAAGCAGGGGCATGATAAAGCTGTCGCACATGGGAGATGCTTTCTGCCAGAAAGCCTTTCGATTAGAAAGCCATTATAGCACGTGGTTAACGTTTGCAGTTTGGTTAGGCGCAAAAAAATATTTGGTTAGATTTAGGAAAAAGAAATCATGAGCTGGATTAAAATAATAACAACATTGACTTTTTGACTTTTAGTTTGACACAAGATTCAAACAGTGGGTCCCGTGTTTGACCCATCCATTCGCCCAGTGTGCTCCCTCTGCAGACTTCACTCTTCATACTGTCACTGGACGTCCTAAAGCTTCTCTGCCAGAAAGGCCTCAAAGCACAATGTGCCTTGACTAACTTCAGTGTGGTAATAAATTCCTGTTCAACTGAATCTTTTTCCCCATCTTCATTATGGTACACACACCTCTGCAAGTTCCTTTTTTAAGTTTTAGCTGTTCACAAACATTCAATACCCAAGTAAGCAATCTTCAAATGAGTGAATTGTTGAGTGGTGCAAAGTTATTTCTCAAGTCATCTCTCTGAAGCAGACATAAGAAGAAGCTTATAATATTCCTCAAAGAGATGCACCAAAGGAGAGTCATTTGACTGCCATGCTGCGTGTGTGTGTGTGTGTGTGTGTGTGTGTGTGTGTGTGTGTGTGTGTGTGTGTGCGTGCGTGTGTGTGAGAACAGGAGAGGTGTCCTTGAATGGCTGGATGGTAAGATAGAGGGTGTTTGTTTGAACAGCCAAAAAACAGAGGAGGTGACACAGAGGGGGGTTGGACACACTGGGGCCACTAATAGGGGAGGTGTGTGTGTGTGTGTGTGTGTGTGTGTGTGTGTGTGTGTGTGTGTGTCAACATGATGTGGCATAATGTGTATATTACAGATACAGTTGTAAGGGAGTGGATGCTGGTGATAACAAGAAAGATAAAAGAAGATGAGGAAAAGGAGAGGGGAAAAGGGGGAATAGAGAAAGGGAGAGTGTGTGAGTTAAAACAATGGGAGGGGGTAAGAGAGGGAAAGACAGGGATGACAGAAAGATTGAGGGCAGATGATGAGGACCCTTCGATGAAGATGCCATATCCGAACAGATGCCAGCTGTTCATCTGTGTGTGTGAGACAGAGGGTGTGTGAGTGTATGCAATCATCCTCATGCTGTTATGAGCTCATTACAGGAACAGATCTGAAAAGATTGGTGACGATGATAGAGATGATGGTAATGATGATGATGATGATGATGATGATGATAATGATGATGATAACATGATGATTATAACAACAGTATCTGCCAATCTCAACCTGAATTCACTCTGCTGCAGTGGACTTACTTAGGTGAAAAGAAGGCAGTAAAGGAACTGGTCCAGACCATTAACATAGACTATTATAACACACAAATTAATCATTATCAGATTTATTTTAGAATTCTTGATACTATTACAGTAAACGAATGAGAGTATGGTTTTGACAAACAATAAACTTTGTCGCTATTTTTCTTTGTTTGTCTTTGATGAAGATATTCTGGAAATGATCTAGTATCTGGAAGTGGTTTCCAGACACTTGTGTGATAAGTGAACATGATAAAGGCCCATGTGAACACTGAAATGTTGTCTGATGCTGCATCTGTCAGACATCCTCCTTCCTCCTCCTCCCTGTGTATCCTCCACAGGATAAAAACCTGGATCTCCTCACCTGTTCTCATCAGATTGTCATTCTCACTAGCCTGGTAACAAGACTTGGTCTCTTGCTTACCTCTGTGCTTTTGCTGCTTTCGCGTTTGCCTTGTCTGTATGACTAATACGATTCTCTTTGTGCTTCAGGATCATCCTGCACGGATTTGATGGGGATCTGGCCTAGTGCAGAGCGTTTCTCCTTCAATGCGCTTTGGTCTTTCTGAAGTTCTCTACTGACCCTTCGAAGGTGCAATATGTATTAGGATTGTTAAAGGGGACAACACTGACTTGGGTGGTAGCTTCAAAGGCTATGAACAATTTATTCCCAAGTTTCAGAAGGCTTTTGATCATGAGAATCAGAGGGGGGGACGTGGTGAAGCAGCTGCGGAGTGTCCGGCAGGGATCCCAGAGTGTAGCCGACTAGTTGCACACTCTGGCAGCCAACATGAGATTGAATGACAAGGGGATTTTCTGCGATAGGATAGCCACTTGATGATGAACCTGCCAATTTTGATGCTCTTGTCTCTCGAGCTATTTGAGTGGATGCCCAGCTGCGTGAACACTGCAAGGAACAGCTGAGCCAGTTCATTTCCTCCTCCTCCTCTTTTTCCTGAGCACACCTTCAAATTCTCTCAGTTCCCAGCCAGTCATCTCAGAGTCTCCAGCCCAAGGAGGAGCCCATGCAGTTAGAGTGCACACAGTTATCTCTGGCTAAGAGAAACCGTGGGATGTCGGCTGGTGAGTGTCTTTACTGTGGAAACAAAGGACATTTCTTTGCCACCTGTTCCTTGTAGCCAAAAGACCATACTCATCCGTAAATATGGGATGGTGCAGATGAGCCAATCCCACCCCTCATTAAAACTCCACAATCCCCATATCGATTGGTCAAGGGGCAGCATTGAATGGTCTCCCCGCTGTCATGCCACCTCTCTGTAGTCTTCCATGCACCCTCCTAATAGCGATCCTCCCACTCCCAGTGCAGAGCCTACTGATTTGTCCACCATACCCCCTGACTACCACAATTTATCTCTAGTCTCCAGTAAAGACCACACTTTTTCCCGACCTACCTCTACATAGTCCTTACAATTGTGCCATTGATCTGCTTCCTGGAGCCCCCTTACCATGAGTAGACTGCACAACCTCTTACTTCCCGAAAGAGAGAGCATGGAAAAATACATTAATGAGTTCCTAGCAGCTGTTTTAGTTTGTGTCTTATCATCCCCTGCAGGTGCTGCATTTTTCTTTGTGGTCAAGAAGGGCAAACTCTCCATATCTGGTCACACCTTTCAGATTCACCAACGTACCTGCTGTGATCCAAGCCCTCGTCAATGATGTTCTATAAGACTTTTTAAACAGGTTTGTCTTTGTTTATCTGGATAATATTCTGATTTTCTATCAAAACTTTACTGAGCACCAGTCCCACATTTTCCAGGTTCCCCAGAAGCTGCTGGATAATAAGTTATTTGTCAAGGCAGAGAAATGTGAGTTTCACGTCCCCTCAGTGAAATTTCTTGGGTACATCATCGAGAGCAGCAGGTGCAGACAGACCCAGAGAAAATCAAGGCAGGGGCCAATGCTGACCACCCGGAAACAACTTCAGTAGCATTTGGTTTGTTCTTACACCTCTCCCTCTGTCCTATTTGTTTGGTCTTCTGACACTTCTAGGGCATTAAGTTAGAGTTAAAGAAACTGTTCATCTCTGCTGAAATTTCTATCACAGCAGGCTCAGCACAGGGTTGAAATAGTTACAAAAAAAAAATAAAATAAAATAAAAAAATTATATATATATATATATATATATATATATATATATATATATATATATATATATATGTGTGTGTGTGTGTGTGTGTGTGTGTGTGTGTGTATACTGCACTGCAGCACTGCAGCCTCCACACCACACAGAAATGCAGCTGGTCAAGGTGATGTGGGAAACTGATGCTCGCTGTCAAGATGGCTGTGGAGAAGTGGAGCAACTGGCTGGAGGGAGCAGAGCACCCTTTGTGGTATGTTCAGACCACAAAAACCTGCATACATTCAGACTGCCAAGCGGCTGAACTCTCGCCAAGCTCCTTGGGCTCTCTTCTTTGGGAGATTCAATTGCACCCTCACCTACAGACCTGAATCCTGCAACACCAAGCTGGATGCTCTCTCCTGCCAGAGATTACTCCTCCGGTCCTGAGACTATCCTGCCCCCACTTGTGTAATGACAGCGATCATGTGGGAGTTCGAGGCTCAGGCAAGAGAAACACAGAGCGAAAACCCTCACACAGGTAGTGGGCCCATAAACCGTCTGTTTGTTCCCGACGGTGTTTGGTCCCCAGTGAGGGCACAATTCTTGCTTTGTCTGTCATTCTGGAATTAACAGAACACTCCTTCTGTTAAGAAGGTAATTTGGTGGCCCTCTATGGAGGCAGACATGCAGGAGTTTGTCTCTGCCTGCATGGTGTGTGCCAGAAGCAAAGAGTCGCACTGTCCTCCCACGCGTCTGTTCCGGCCTCTCCCAGTTCCCAGCCATGACACATTGCACTGGACTTCACCAGTCTACCCACCTCTCAAGGTAACACTGTTATGTGGATGACAGTAGATCAGTTTTTCAAAGCTGTACACTTTATTGCTCTCCCCAAGCTCTGGTGAGATTATCACTCACCAAATGTTTCCTCTGCATGGGATTCCTGTAGACATCGTATCAGACGGAGGTCCGTAGTTCATGCCACAAATCTTAAGAGCTTTCTGCCAAGCCATGGGAACCACAGTGAGCAGTATTATGGTCAATCCAAAAGAGCTAATCAAGGTCTTGAGTCAGCCCTGCAGTGCGTCACTGCCACTAACCCTGCATCCTGGAGTCTCCACCTGTCATGGAGGTCTCTCCCCCTTTGAGCCTCCCTAGGATACCAACATGCTCTGTTCCCATCTCAAGAATGTGAGATTGCGGCCCCGTCTATGCAGACCCACCTCCATTGCTGCAGAAGAGTGGGAAAGGATGCCAGATCTGCCCTCCTTCCCTGAGTGGATGCTAACCACGGCATCACTGACAAGCACTGAATCCAGGCACCCATCTACGTAATATTCTGCTTAAAACTAAGAAAATGAAGAAACAGTCCTCTTGCTTGATCGGTCCCTTTCCCATTGAATGCATTATCAGCCAGTCTGCTGTAAAACTAACTCTCGGCAAGTCCATGAAAGTTCATTCCACGTTCCATTTTTCACAAATAAAACCAGTCTCTTCCAGCCCTCTATGGCCACTTGTCAAAACTCCTCCACCCACACAGGTCATCAGTGAAAGTCTGGATGTCTGCTGGATGTTCGGCGACACAGCAGGGGTCTCTCGTACCTGGTGGACTGGGACGGATATGGTCCAGAGAAGAGGACCTGGCTCCCTTGCTCTTTTAACCTGAACACTCAATAAGGACTTCCACATGGCTCATCCTGAGAAACCTTGGTCATGTTGCTTGTCTCTGTGCTTTGCTGCTTTCGAGTTTGCCTTGTCTGTATGACTAATATAATTCTCTTTGCGCCCCATCATTTCTTTACGTCTTCAATCGGCTACCTCATCCCAGCTCCAGTCCACCACCTAAACGCTGACTCACTGCACCTACTGATCCTACTGGATCATCTCTCTGTGAACATTATCCAAACTTTTGTGACAATAATTCCCTTTTACCCTTCCAGTATTCCTTTGTGTCTTTGCATTGTATTGCAGAACTGCATTATTGGAGATCAGTCAATTACAGGAATTAGTTACAGCACCTGCTTTATTCACACAAACAAGTTTTACAGTTTGTAATAAGAAGTACTGAACAGTTATTCCAAATCAACACATTTAACAATTTAAGTTTCAGTCATGCATGAGACAAATCAGATTTTCTCAATTCAAGGCCAACGTGTGATAATAGATGGATCAAATACAGCCTCTAAGACACAATCAGTTGCAGAGGTATATTGCAGTTTTACTTTTTCTGGCTGAAGGTCTGTTTTATGTTACCTCATTTTCACTAACTCTTCAGTGTCAAAATTGGTTTTCTATGTCATTATAACTCAGCTAAAAAGTGTTGGACTCAACTTGATGCAACTTGCCAACACCCTAAAGCCAACAGGTGAGTCTATTGACCCATGAAAAGCTGCCAGTCGATACCAACAAACACCAATGGCTCACAGGCTGGAGGGGTGAGATTAGATGAACCCTAACAAGTGACTTCCTTGCAGCTGACATGTCTAACTCTGCCCATACTTGGGATTTAGATAAAGGGGAAAATGGGGAGCAGAGACACAAGATAGTGAAGATAATGATAGTCTCTCAAGCTCACACATCTCCCAGGACATAGAAGGACAAACAGAAAGATAAGCAGACTGACAAGTGAGTATAACAACCTCACCAACATGACAAGCCTCTGCTTGTCTTCCCTCTCAGGATTTAGATGCACAGATAGATAGAGGAGAAGAAAGACAGAGGGTAGACCAGCGTGTGCCTTGAGGAAAGCTTCATCACATTGTGTTGGTGCAATATAACGTTTTATCATGAGCTTGTAGGATATAGAATTTAAAAAAGACTGAAGCTGCATAGTGATCCCAAAATGCTACAATGTCCATTACACCCACCAATAGAAACGTGTTGGACAAGACACACATACACTAATTTTTTTCCCCTCCATGCCAAAAGAAACAATATTAATCGTGTCACAGTGAATGTCAATATCAGTTTCTTTAATTTGTTTTCATCTATAGTTGTTAATTGTTACCGACATCTTTTATATAATACACAATAACAGCTCTATAATGTACATGTTTTGTTATTAAAGCACAGTACTTCAGCACTGTAAAACTGAACTGGAGTAAATATCTGGTGACTTTCTTCTCTGACAGAAGTTTGATGAAATGTAAACAGTTGTGTAAGGTTTCTGGAATGTTAACTCCAAACTGTTCTAAGCTGAAGTACTGTTTACTGTAAACACGTTGTGTTGTCACGTTAAACTCCTGTTCACTGTTGAACACTTCCTGTTCCTCTGAGCAGAAACTCTTATTCCTGCTGCATGTTAACTGTAGCTCTGTTAGCTATTATCTCTCTTACTTCTCTTAGCTCTGTTAGCTGTAATCTCAACGTTCTCCATGAACTGTTGCTTTGTTAGCCAAACACACTGCAGGACTCTGCTGCCCTCTGCATGCTAACAGCTAATGCGCTCCTGCCGATCGGAAAAAAAAACAATAAAAACTTAATGATGAACTGATACTTATTTGGTTTGAACCATTTCTTTGATGGAAATTCCTCTAGTAACCAACAGCTTTTAAGCTCAACATAACTAATTACACTGACTTGCTAAAAAATTTGTCTTTATTTTCTTTGCAATTAGATAGTTCTTCAAAAATTCTTCTGTACGAATGTAAGAAATAACAGATCTGTAATATTAAGTGTTACCAAATGTTTGTCCTGAGGGTGTTACTAGAAGGAAGGATCACCAAAGGGTCACCAAAATCTTTTTGTATTTATCATGTATTCATCCAAAACAAATGTTGTTGTTTCAAATAACGTTGTCCTTTTTGGATGACGTTATTTGAAAGTGTTGGCTAAAGAGAATTTTTGCCCTTAGTGTGGTGCAAGAAAAATGGTCAGGATATCAATATTCATGATTAATTTGCAGTTATCGAAATCTGGCAAGTGGATATTTTACCCTGAAAAAGAAAACCAGTAAACAGAATATGTAATGTATTCCAGTCAGACAAATCAACCACTTAAATAAAGGAATTGGACAGTTTCACATGTGCATGGACATACATATTCATCCAATTATCCATGTGCACACATAATGTGTTGTATTCACAAATACAACCACGGGAGCCACATTTGATTTTGAGTCCAGTCTTCTATTGCACTACTTTCTCTGCCCCCCCCACCCCCCCACCCCTTTTTTTTCTTTGCTGTGACTACTTTTATCTAACCAATACAAGACAAAATACCATAAAAATAATCTTTCAACCAACCAGAAAATACACAAGAGAAATTAATAGTCTTTCAAGAACTGAGGAGTATTGATTCATTTAGCAAAGATGTTATTGGTATTTGGTCATGTTTTATGCTTTCATCTGTGGAACAAATCAATGGAATGTACTTTAATACCAAACATTTGTCCAAAGACACACACAGACACAAACACACACATGCACAGATACAAGACAGAAAAAATAAATATAAATACTGAACCTGGATCTGAATCTCACTACCTGAGACTTTGGCTCATCAAAAACTCATATCCTATTTATTCAACAAAAACACCTCATGCACTGTTTATTGTTAATTAACAATGTGCCTCTAACTTCAATAAATGTTATCAACTTTTTTCCACTTCAGTGCAAATTTTTCTACATCACAATCATAATAAATGACTTGAATGGAAACCCTGGCACAAACTGAAATCACACATCCCCTCAAAGCATGCACAGACTGGTACATAGACTCATCAAGGTACAGGCCAAATTTCATGACCTAATGTGCCAGAAAGTGTTTGCTACTACCAAAAATGCCAGAAGAAGAGTGACTTGTCCGTTTTACCATTTTAGTTAGAACAATATCCATAAAACACAGCAACATGAATGACTTGCATGAATGGATGAGCAAGAAAAATGTTGTACCTGTATTTGCAGACTCTCACTCCAGCCACTCACTCACCCATATAGATCACTGCACTCTCACCCACACATATCATTTAATGGTTGCACTGATCAGGATAATGATAAAATAGCTCTGTAGGCCATCTGTATGACAGCAAGTTTTTGCTGGAGCCTCTTAAAAGAGACAAGAAGACAGGTCACTAAATTCAGTGAAATTTAAGAGCCACTTCAGGTGCCACTGAGCCTGTCAATAACTACTTCCACAAACTGATTACTGATGTAGTTAAACTTGGAAAGAGTAAAGATTATGTATGTATCTTTGGGACACAGATGAACTTACACCTTTTCAACATCTGGCTTGCATCTTAGTTTGAGCAATTCATCTCTAATGCAATTTGGCTGCATTCATGCTCATTTACTCTATTTTTTTTTATTTCAGACAGCTGTCCAATTTGTTAAAGATACAATAACAGACTAATATAAATGGGGTATATAATGCCCTATGATACACGCACAGTACATACTTAGATGTCTTCTATGAAATGTCTCTTTAGAATCAAATTTTTATGTCTTGTCCATACAGACAGTGGCAAATGAAAAAATCAGATAGATCCTATATGTTCTGTAACATGCATTCTGATGACACCTTGGTCCCAACCTCATCAAGGGTAATAATGAGCCAGCCTGTAGGTACATTCACAGTTAGTGTACAAATAACCTGGAGCTCAATGTGAGCAAGCCACTGGAGGTGGTCATGGACTTCTGGACACACCCACCTCTACTCATCAACAGTGCAGCTGTAAAGGTGGTGGGGTCAGGGTACCACAGTCATCAGTGATGACTGAATGACTGAGATGGGAGACATACTTATCTCACATCATCAGGTGAGCTCACTAGAGCAGGGGTATTTAACTAAAATTCAAAGAGGTCCGGTTAGAGAAAATTTCCTAAAGCAAAGGTCCGGAACATCATAATGTCATAACGTTATGATTTGTGTGATATATATACTGAAGTAGCCTAGTAGTTGTAACAACATCTGCATGTAATCAACATCTGATCAAATAAAGAAAGAACAATTCAAAAACATTTCGACAGTATTTATTGTCACTTAACATTAAACCAGGCAGATTTGAATTTAAAAATGAAATAGAGAAAATAAAATGTTTTTTGAAAAATTGTGCATTATAAAAGAAAGTGTTTAATTTTAGAAAAAGTAAAAGTGAAGCAACAGCTTGAATATTCCCTTTTCTTTGTTAACTTTCACATCTTAACAGTCTCAACTAATTTGAAAATAACAGCTGAACAGTTATACAGTTTCTCTTTCTTTCCCTCTTTTCCCACTCTCCACACTTTTTGTTGTTCAGTGAGAGAACTGAGCTCGAGCTTGTCCTGCCAGGATTTTAAACCTGGGCTGGAATGGTGTCAAGGCCATCCTCATACACACGTGCAGGTGCTCATTGGTGAGCCTGGAACGATATTTAGTTTTAATTATGTTCATCGTGGAGAAAGCTGCCTCTCGCCCTGTATCGCTTCTTTCTTTTTCTATCTTTCTAACTTTCTAATTTTCTATCGTCTCTCCGTTCGCTTCTCACTCCTCATCTGACTGCAGTCAGAGTCGCTATGTTTATCGTCCGCAATGCAGAGATGCGACTGGCTGGGTAGCATCACGTGGGATGGCTTAACTCGCATGCAATTGGTTTGTGCGTTTCCTGAGCCGCTAAACCGGTGCCGTAAAGACTAGAAAAGTTGCGCCGGTTAAAATATAAGTGTCCCGTCAAAATTTGAAATCCCTTAATAATTTACTGGTTATAGGTCCGGGTCCGTATAGGACGGTGTCTGGGTCCGGACTCGGACCGCGGTCCGCCTGTTAGTGACCCCTGCACTAGAGGATGTTCTTCCTCAGACTGCTCCAGAAGATGAACATCCCCTGAAGGTTAGCAACCAATTCTACAGAGCCACCATGGAAAGTGTCCCTACCTACCCCATCACCATGTGGTACCCCACATCCTCTGCCCACACCAAACACTGACTGAAACACATCATGTGAACAGCCAGGGGGCTCACAGCACAGGATCAAGTGCCTGAGAGTATTCTGCATGACACCAGAGGCAGAAAGCACCGGTGAAGTTAGGTGAACCCAGGCCGCTCAGTTAGCATGCCATTACACTGTTCTATACATCTTAAAGAAAACTGAGACTATACTTCACAAGTTGGGTGCTGTGTAAAACGCAAAGAAAACAGAATATGGCAACTTGCTAATCCCTTTTGACATATACTCAATTGAGAACAGTATAAAGACAAGAAATTTTATGTTTTACCTCATCAGTTTCATTGATTTGATGCCTGCAACATGTTTCAAACAAGTTAGTACAGAAGTAATTAAAGACTGGGAAAGTTGTGGAGTGCTTAAAAAACACCTGTTTGGAACATTCCACAGGTCAGCAGGTTCATAAGCAAGAATGGGGGGAGGTTCAACACTTTGTGAAAGATGTGATTGAAGAGATATTACTACACGGACCTGGGAACACAAAATGACATTACTAAATACAGGTTGTTTACATTTTACACAGCATCCTACCCTTTTTAGAATTGGGGTTGTACAAAAACATTTCATTACAAACTTTGCATACATCTATATAAGAAAACGTACTTTCAAAAGCTTTTAAAAGCTTTATTCAAAAGTTTGCAGTGGTTGCATCTGGTAATTGTAGTGGGAACAGACTTGGCAGAGATCTGCACTCTACTGAGTGCACTCTTCCAGTTTTGGCACCTATGTGGGTCTTTTTTCATGCAGAAGGCAACATTTGACCTCTAACATTATATTCAGGTTTTGGAGATTTAAGGCAGAGGCTGAAATTAAATACCCTCACTTCCTCCTAAAACCAGCCTAGAAGACACACCGTCAAACATAACATGGTAACAAAAGAAAAATGCTCAGATCTCAGGAAAGAGGTTGTCTTACCTCCAGTTCTTGGGTTCTTTCAGCATTGCATTAGCACTTCCTAGTGGTGATTTTGCTCAAACAAGAATCTGTCTGTTCAGGAAGTAGTTCTCATGTGACCCAAAAGCAGCCACTTTCTCCTCAAGCAGACCAAGGAGAAGACACATCTGACACATCTGCTGCCATTCTTCTATCTAAGCTTGTGAAAACACCATCTGTACATTTCTGTGTTTGTGGTTTTCCTTTCTTTTCTTTTTCCTCCCACAGTGTCTGCTTAGAAAAATTCTGGCCCTTAGACCCCTGATGTAGGCTGCTCTGTGAACTATGTTGTCTGTTAAAGTAAGTCAATTTCTATAATTAAGTCTTGGGACACTTGTGCCATACAATGTCGTGAGAAACCATAGCAACACTCTATAATGCCTGGACAGTATGTGTTTTTTCACATTCAACAAGATTGTATTGGAAGCGTTGTTTATCTTGAAGACGGGTTGAAGGTTGGTTGCTGGTTCTCACAATCTACAGTAACAACTTGCTGCTTGCCGCTCATTGTGTCTGATTTCCCTTTTACAATTCCTCCCTGAAATAATTGAAACTGATCCACTGTGCTTGTTGTGTACACAAAATTACAGACAATAACACCGATGCATGCTGAAAAACATTTATTACCTCTGTGACAAACGCAATGTATTTCTTGTGGTTACTTCACAGTAAAAGTCTCAATGTGATTCGCCTATGCAAAGTGATATGATTGATTGATATGAAACGAGAACAGCAGGAACTGATTGATTTGAATTAGCAGTAACCTAATACAGACCTGACATGACTTTAGGAAAGTGTTCTGAAAATTGACGATAGAATTGGAACTCCACAAAGATGAACAGATCGATGATAATTGAATAGTTGATGACCACCAATCTATTACATGCTGAGGTATGTCACAGGATAAGAGAAAACTTCTTGACAAAGCTGGATGAAAAGTCAGCTATCCCCCCTCAGTCACAAGTCTGCTCCTCTAAGCAAGCCCTGGCTGTCTATCCTGTGTTCCAGGGGCCTGATCAAATGCCTCTGGCCTCAGCATTGAGCCTCAGCTCTTCACACCAGTCACACTAACATGGCTGTCGCTTATGTTAGACAGGATTCTGCTGGTGGTGGGCCTTTAAATAGACCCCCTACAGTTACAAGGCTGGGGAGGGTGCAGGGGTTGCTCTGACCTCAGTTTACCTCCTCAAACACATTGAAACATCTACAAATGATGCCAGTGTACTTTTCTTTGCTGCTGTATGTCTTTAGTGTCTGCATCATTAACCGTGTTCCTCAGAAGTTTTCAATCAAAGGTTTCATACGATTTTACACAAGTTTGATACACAAGAGTACCAAAGACTTTTGAAGTTCAGAGGACCCTTGTGTTGTCACATCAGTTCTTCAGCTCAGGCTTCAATTAAATGAACATATGGTCAGAATCATAGGGATAAAAATAACTTGTATATGTCTTTTACAATTGAAACATATATTGCAACTACTTCTTTTGATTAGATGAAAACATCAAGTCACAGAGCAATACTTAATTTACACTTAAATATGGAGCAAATTAAGAAAGAAATTAATAGTTGTAAGGAATTCAAGTGAAATAATGGCATCATTTTAAATGATCAAATTATCTTCTTTTTTCAGTTTGATGACAATTTATGAACCTTTATCATTGCCATCTGCCAGTGAAAAAGCTTCCCCTAATCAGAATTATTCCCTGCTCCAAACACTCAAGACCTCCATAAGCCTCAAAGACATCATCACCATTACCTCTTATCCATTCAAGCTCTGACTGTTGCGATGTACTATCATCAAATTTGGCCTGTCACAGTATGAATTTTCTCTCTGACATTTAAGCTCCAAGAAGCATTTTGAAGATAGGACATTAATGCAGGATAGTAAAGCTCTGTTTTTTGTTTTTTTGTTTGTGTATGGAGCTACAGTATGGAGATACTCATTTGTCATATTCTCCAGGTAACTAATATTGTCTCACTCATTACCACACAAACACATAGGCACATTGTGTACAGTTTTTGACCTCTAGTAATGTTGTAGAACAGTTTTTTGATCAGTGGGTTCCTGCTTTGTTTGTCTCAGTCATGTGATACATATTCCTGCCAATATTTTCACAGTATATCCTTGGTGGTAATGCACCAAGAAAGGAAGCAATGTGCCAACACAGGCAGGGAAGAAAAGACTGTGTGCTAGTAAACATGGATGTAAATGTAGTTTTCAAAATATTCAAATATACCGGGCTTGGAAATTCGTTATGGGGGAAGGAAATGCATTCAATATATTTGTTAGAGTAGTAGAATATGAGGAACTTGGTAGATAATAGTGAAAATAAATATAACATTGTTAACAAGAAAACTCCACAGGACAGCTTCAGTGCACTCACATCCCCCACTACTCATCAACGGTAGTAGGGGATGTGAGCGTGGGTGAGGGGGCATATGGGCATAATGACAAGGGTTCACTGGAGGCAGCATGAATTGGTCACCCAAGATGAACAAATTTTAAGTTCGGCAAAACATTTTGTGTTGTTTTGTGACTCAGCTTCAGGGCTGTGCAGAGAGGAGAGGAAATGCTGGAGTGTCTGCAGAAAATAACAGAGGCAACCATTAGATTCAATATTAGAATGGCTTGTTAATTTGTGCATTTCTTCCAAGTAAAGCCAAGCTAAGTGTACTTTTTCGTTCTGCTGATTATGTGAGACTGCACACACAAGTCAACCTCAAACATGTCCTTATTTTATTTTAGTCTGATAAGTGGACTGGAGACATGAAGTGTATCCTTGTGGAAAGCAGATAGTTACGCTGGCAGTACGGTCTGGGAAGCTTGCTCTCTTGCTCTACTTTTCTTTCTTGTACATAATCCTGGATAATAGTAAGCTTTTAAAAGCTGGAGGAACACTTCTGAAATACACTAGTATCTTAAGGTTACACCAGTGAAGCTATCTGACAATGTATGAGGGGCCAGTACTTTTAAATGAGTTTGATCTCAAAACTTAAAAAAAAAAAAAAACTCCTGTTTTACTTAATTAAAGCAAGTGAAATCTGCCAGGAGGGTGAGAAACTGGCACTTGTCTGGCCAGTCAACCTGACTGAAAACAAAGTGGAATAACCCACAGCTGTGACATCTCTCCAATACAGAAATTGACACAAAAATAAAAGAAACAGCATTGGAAATGAAAATGTGTCACCCTGTGACACATTTTTCCATTTGTTTTGCAGAGTGAGATGTTATTACCAAGTATAAGATGACATGATTTAAATATTGGCTGTCCACTGTGTCAAATGCACTCAAATTTTACTCTATTTTGCTGCCTTGGTGAAGAAAGAAAGAAAGTTACTTTTATTAAATTGTTGTCAAAGTTGTAATGTACATTGGCAGAGTTCCAGGAGGTCATCAGTAAAGTAAGAATTTGCTTAATTTTGCTATTTTATACCACCAAAAATTTTCCCTGAAATTGATGGCTCCCAGATGATCTAATGTCTGATCAACAAGTAACTGTCAGCAGTAATTTATTCATTCACTATCTTATTCGCAAATAACTGATTCCTTCTCTCATGTCATGCCTGTATTGAACGCTATAAATTGAAGCAAGCTATTGTGTGACCGTGTAGTGTCGTAGACTAAGAATATTGTTGTTGTTGTCTGTGAACAATTTAAAGGACTACTTGAAGTGTTCATTCCAGATTCCAGAACACAAAAGTGTGCAAAACAGAATTATAACCAAAAAAGTTGGTACATGCCAATATTTCTTATATCTCTCTTCCATATAATAAACCACTCCCACCGCTCTCCTGTTGCTATTGCCTCTTGAGGTACAAAGTGGTATTATGAGACAGTACAGTCTGCAGCTTGCTGGTTAGCATACTAAATTCAGTTGATATCTCTGCAACACAACACATAGTCTCTGACTGCCCTCAGCATGTCACAATGTCACAACCACCGTTCTGAGTTCGTTTTATGCTTTAAGGAACACTAATACATGGCATCAACACTGGTAAGAAAGACCCATGTAAGAAAGCAAGTGATGCATTTGCATGGAAATACTAAAGGAGCTGTCACCCCTTTTCTGTCAGGTGGAAGTATCTCGATTTTCTCAGAGTTACCAGAACATCATGATGATCAACACAAATCCAGTCAGAACTCTGAGGAAAATACAAGAGCAAAACAAACACACCAGAAGTGCACAAAAATTATAGATTTCAAATTTTACGAAGTGCAATTGACTAACACTTGAAACTGAAAACACTTGGGTGTTTTAAACTTTTGGATGTTTTTGAAACAGTTATATCTCAACAAAACAATTATAACATACATGGTCTGTTGTGAAAATGTGTTGTGGAGATTTGCCAGGGCTGATTTTATATTCACAGCCTGAATTATTACCCAGTCCAACACTTCAGTATCCAGGAATAACATCTGTATTGTACAATTCTGGACCTTAGAATTTACGTCCGAAGCCAATATTTACCATACCTGTTCAGGTGCCCTTTATGTAGTGAGGGGCAATGTAAGGGTGTGGAGGTAAGGTTGGTGGATGGGCATGTACTGTAGCACATATCTGACCACATGTTGTGACCTGTCACAAAACTATAATTTTCACCTTTTTATTAAGTGTTTTATGAAAAAAAAAAAAAAAAAAAAAAAATCATACATTTTTTAATACTACCATATTATTTTAGTTACTTAAACATAATTCATTTGTCATGACCACAGTCTTTCCCTTATTACGCTGTATTGTCATATGGTGATATTGGAGTTTTGTCGGATTGTTCAACATTGCCATTCTCGTGTAGTGATAGGGTTGCTCTGACAGCACTGGAGCATTTTCAGTTCATCAAATGAATATTAAAACGCTAAACTGCTTATTGCCTGTAAAAGAAAAGTCTAAGTTTGTAATGGTGAACATTTTGTCACTTACTCATACAAGGCAGATAAAAAAAAAATATTTGTGGGGATCTTGAAATGTCTGGGACAGTACTTGGGCTGTGACTGATTCTGTTTCACAAGTTCAGACAAGAATGCAGATTGAATAAAGGTGTGGTATGATCAAAATGATCTGTCTTATAGGGATCTGTTAGAGTATCAGAAATATGAAATATATATGTATAATATGAAAATGTTGGAGTATATTACTCAACATATGTTTGTAGTCCTACATATTATTAATATTTCAATAAGCAATGGTACAGTATATAACCTTGCATTCATATTTAATATGTAGTGTAGAAACAACTGGAAGCCATAGGTACATCAACCCTGTGTGTGTGTGTGTGTGTGTGTGTGTGTGTGTGTGTGTGTGTATGGCATATGGAACACTACAGATGTCAGCTGAGAATGGAGTGATTAGCACAACAAAGATTTCCCACCCTACTCATCTCATCACTCACTTGCAAATACACACACACACACACACACACACACACACACACACATCAAGAGTACAGCTCAGCATGGTTTCTACATCCTGACAGGTGAGTAGGTGAAATTAGGGAGGCTAAAAAGCTTTGGCGTGTGTTGTGAATCTGTGCTGTATTTCTACATCTACATTGGTGTGACATTTTCTTACTATCCATCAATGAAAAAGTTGCCAGAAAAAAACTTTCAATTGTGGTTGTGACAGTGTGTTGCATATTTATAAGAGCATGTGTATATAAGTGTGTTAATGTGAACCAGCAAGGCTGAATGATAGGCACTGCTGACAGTGGAAAATACATAAAAACTCATTCAGTGAATTCAACTCTAATGTTGCAGTGGCGATGACAAGTGACTGTTGGTCTAAACAGAATCTTTATATAGATTTATAAAGGACTGATTTGTTGATTTAATCTGTAGTTTGTGATCAATAGAGGATTGTTATCAGGATGGAAAAGCCTCTAAAACAGGGTAATATTGACAAACATTAACGTATAATAAATGTGCCAATCCTAGCATTCCAGTCTTTTTCTGTTGTGGTGAAAAGGGCAGATATCCCATTTTAATTTTAAGAACAATACATAAACAAACATATTGGCTTTTTCAGTCCAAATGCATCTATTGTATGTCCAGCGCATTGATTGTACCAGGCAAATGCCATTGATTTGCACACACGTGCAAGATGCATCTACCATAAGTCGCATGCTTCAGGACTGAGTTTTTTATCCATACCTATCCATGTGATGCAGATGGCAGTGTCAAAAATGCAACTGCATGCAATGGTTCGCATACACTGATGAGAGGATTTCAGGTCAGAGTCAAAAAACAGGACTCTAGGACACTACATGAATAGAATGAATAGAGAACATACGCAATTATGTTTGCCAGAGAGTAACCTCACTTTGTAGCTGAGAACATTTGTTATCGTTTACGACAGTGGTACCCAGCCTTTTGCATGTCTATGCATTGTGCATGATTTTCGTGATCCTCACACATGGACCCCACAAGTCGGGAACCACTGGTCCACACCATTGTTTTGTTGTATCAGTTGGCCCAATATACCTGTATATCTTATCTGCCATCTTGGAAGTCTGAGAAACAGGAAAACCAAGGTGGAGATGAGGTAACAAGAACACACTGATTGACTGAGATAAACTGTGAAATATGTCAAACAAGCAAACAATCTTACAAATCTTTAAATCTTAATATCTCTGTAGTGGAGCAGTTCCACAATTTATTTAAATGGCTCCCTGCAATCAGGTTGGGTCCCATTTTATTTTAAACATGCAAATTGTTCAGCCTCCTCTGAAAATAATTAACCTTGATCCATCCCATCCCAAAAAATATAGGCCTATGTTGAAACAGCCTTTAATCTAAAAAATATCAAAGGAAGTTGTTGCTTATTGCCGTCTTGACTGGAAACAATATCTTAGATGAACTGCAGTCTGGTTTCATCAGACGCATTTCTTCAGCTCTTCTTAGTCTCTAGTGACGTAATGATGTCTTCTGATGTGGGTTAATGGTAAATGGACTGTATTTATATAGTGCTTCTAGTCTGCCGACCACTCAAAGCGCTTTTGCAACACAAGTCTGCATTCACCCATTCACATACACATTTGTACAGTGGCTAAGCCACCTGCTCATTTCAGGCATTATCCCTCTACTCTACCTCCTGAGCCACAACTGCCCCCACAGTCGTTGGTCAGTACTCTGTCTTGGTGCTGCTGAATCTTAGCACAGCTTTTGATATTGTCTCCTGACTCCTGGCTGAGGCAGTGGATGGGTGTCTCTGCACTGGTTCTCCTCTTATCTTTCGGATAGACATTTTTCTGTGTTGCTTGTTCCCTACATGTCTGAAACTACTACTCCTGTGGCGTGCCTCAGGGCTATGTCATGGGTCCAATATTATTATTTTTTGCTTTGTATTTGCTTCCTTTTGTGAAATCATTATCAAATTTAAAGGTATGTCTTATCACTGTTACACTGATGTTATCCAACTGTACGTCTCTTTTAAGCCTGATGAGACTGACAAACTGACCATTTTGCACAATTGTCTGACGGCCATTAAGGACTTGATGGTTAATAATGTTTTATAGTTAAATGTAGACATAACTGAGGCCATTATCATTACTTCAGATAGCTCAGTGTACTGGATCCTTTTCTTCAGCTGCACAGTTTAATCTTAGAAATCTTTGTGTTATATATGATCAGGCTGTGTACTTTGATCAGCATATCAAATTGTTGACCACAACATGTTTCTTCTATTTAAGAAACATTGCCAAACTCTGCTGTACCATCCCATCCAGACTACTATAATTCCCTTTTCACTTTCCTTAACAAGTCACCTCTGTACCATGTCCAGATGGTCAAGAATACTGCTACAAGGCTGTTGACCAGGTACAGCAGAACACCTCACATCACACCCATTTCATCTACTTTACATTTGCTTGCTATCAAGTTTAGGATTCATTTTAAGGTAGTGTTCTCACACATACAGCCATGTATCGTCAGGTACCTGTATACATTTCATTGTCATACTCACATACTCATATGGGTGTTCAGTGACCATATTAAATGAAAATGGAAAAGCTGTTTGATATTTCATTTTCAAATACCTGCTTTAAAGTGGGCAATATTCAAATGCAATAAGAGAAACGGCACCGCCATTCTCTTGCATTTATGTTTACATGTCAACATTGCTATTTTGTTGACAAAATGAAAATGTTAATGCAGTTTTCAAACAATTCAGAAATGAAAATAGCCTTAGGTATTTCATTTTCAAGGACTTAACCTACTCTAAAGAGGACAATATTCAAATGTAAATTAAAATGTTACAATTAAAATGAAATAGAGGCCATGTAGCCTAACTTCCCATCTGTGCAGGCATTTTTATAAGTCACAATTAAAATGAAAATGCAATGAAATCAAAAGATGAAAATGAAAAGTTTAATTTCAACTTTATTGCACTTTATATGCAATAAGGGAAACAGCTCCCCCAATCTATTGCCTTTGCATTTACCTCACATGTGAAGTGGACAAAATGAAAATTAATCTGTCAGTCCTCTCATCAATGCAGGTCTTCAGTTAGAGCATCACGTCCTCCATGGTGTGTTCTTCTTGGTGAAGTCGTCTCATTCACAGTTCTTACTGATTTGATGCTGTAGCCTATGCTATCAACAATGGCATATTCTTTGTGACACCTGCAAGATTGACCACAAATAGACAAATGCGATCCTACACTTTGGAGGAGGTTAAGTCTTTGAAAATGAAATGTCAGGTTGCTTTTTTTTTTTTCATCTTAATTTTCAAATTGTTAGAAAATTGAATTTTTATTTTCCTTTTTGTCACAAAAATAGCAACGGTGACATGTAAATGTAATAAACTGGGGGTGCCGTTTTGCTTATTGCTTTTGAATATTGCCCATTTTAGAACAGGATGAGTCTTGAAAATGAAATGTCAAGCTTTATTTATTTATCTTTTTTCATAAGACTATCTGAAAATGAAAATGCAAGTGCATCATTTTATTTTTTTCCCAGATTACACATACATAAATGGAAACTTATAATGCTATTGTGGAATTGCATTTTCATTTCCATTGCTAAAAGGATCCATAGGGTAAACTGCAGAGTGACAATCATCATTTTTCACATTGAACATGTATCTATTGTTAATATAAGAAACAGATTGTGGTGCCTGCAGCTTAGTTGGTCCCAATATTTCATGAAATTGAATTCAACACATGCTAATGCAGGACATTGTCAGCTTGATTGCCATTTTGTTGTTTACTTAAACGTATAAAGTACAGCATTCAATTTGCTGCTAATATTTTAAAGTCTTGAAAATATGAGTCAGACAGAATGATCTTCGGGTAATAATTCATTTTTCTCATTCTGCATTCTCTTTATCTCCTGTCATCTTTCTTCTTCTTTACCAACCTGTTTCTCTCTCTGCTCATCTTCATAAGCATTTTAGTGTATCACCTGTCATATGTCCTTGCTGTTTGCTCTTACATCCTACATGTCTGGATGACAAAAAAAAAAGAAAAAGAAAAAAAAAGAAAGCTAGAGAGGACACACAAGGACAGGTTGTCACGGCAACAAAATGATATGAGAAATGACTCGCTACGTGAAAGAAGAAGAGTTTAAAAATAGAGGACATTTAAGCAAGGGGACAACTCATGGTAAATGAAAGAATGGGAGACAGGAAAGAAAGGACGATTTAGAGAAAAAGTCTCCAGCAATGTATGTACATCAATCAATAACGTTTGAGGGAAGAATGTGGAAGTGGAGGAATATGAGTTAAAAAGAAAAAGAAAGACAGAATAATGAGGAGTTAACAAACAGACCATCTTCATTCGCAGGTCATCAAACACTGACATTTTGTTGCGGCCCTTGTTATCTCCTGCAGATGCAAACACACAAAGTACTCTTTGATGGTCAGAGCACAGTGATGTAGTATAAAGAGCAAAAAAGTGTTTATAGGGCAGAGGCTGGGGTGGATGGATTAGTACAACACAGGACTTTCGCCCAGGAGATCACTGGTTGTGTCCTGTTTTAAATCAAAAGTGCATGTTGACTTACTTTAACTTGTGTATTTGAGCTAATTTGCGTAACGCTTTTAACATGTCAAATACACAACATCACGTACATAAACATGCATATTTTAGCTCAAACAATCATCTCCTAAACCTAACCATTTCAGTGCCTAAACCTAGCCAAACTGTGAATGTTTCAAAACTTTAACCACGTGGTAGAAAGGCTTTCTGGCTAGCATCTCATGCGGAGGATAAAACATATTTTGTCCATCTGTATGAGATGCCAGGGGCATGAGAAAACATTGGTATTTTAAGACCATGGAATGAGAATGGGTTGGAATGAAATAGCCAGTAAACAAGAGATGACAGGAGATATGTTCAAGGGTAACTCAATATTGTATATTTTATTTAGAGCCAACAGAGAGACTAAAAACAACAAGGAATATGCATCCTACAACCCTGAATCCAAAAAGTTGGGACGCTATGTAAAACGTAAATTAAAACCAGAATGCAACCATTTGCAAAGGAAATACGTTTAAAAATAGCTGTTTTCTGAAGTGTCCCTGAGCCCATGTCATAATAATCCTTTATACAACCATGTGTTTCATAAAGTGTTAAGGCAGTTCAGACTACATACTTGTTTTTGTCTGTAATAATGGTCACTGTTTTAGATTAGGCAGATATAGAGTAATAAATTATTGCCATGACTTGGCCAAGAGATATGACAGACATGTTGCCTGATTAATCATAGCTTGCCATTTTCACATCATGTGTGATGTCACCAGGAAGGAGATGCTTGGGACTGACTTCCAGGAACAAGAAATCATCTTGTGATGGAATCACACCAGCGACGACACACCCCAACATGTTGATCTTTCAACCATGGGTACCACGTAATTAGTGTTACATTATTACATGAAGACTTAATACTTGTGGGTCGGACCAAACTCCTCTTCGAACTTTTATTTTGATCTCACCTAGACACCTGTAAAGTTTCATGACTCCATCTTGCAGGGTTGCTTTGTTATGATGACAAATACACACACAGAGACTCACAAGGTTAAAACAATACCAGCTATGCTATTACAGCAACCCAAGAATACGGTTTTACATACTTCATTTCAATTATTCACAATGCATACATTATGCAAATTTCCATGAACTGGAACATATTTTTTGTGCTGCCCTGAGACACACACACACACACACACACACACACACACACTACCTCACAGATGTCAAGATCTACTCTGACCATGATCACACAGCAGTGATGTTTCCTCAGGATACATGAAAAGTTTTCAATTGTTGTTGTTGCTGCATATTAAATATTCATGCTCATGCCAAACAACTTTCCAGATAATCTGGAAACATACTTTTTAAAACTTGCATCTGATTTTATTGCTAAACTCTTAACAAGCATCTTTAGCTTCACTTATACTCCAAACGTCATGCCAAACAGAAATCTGTCCCCCTTCTGTTAAAAAGGGGGGACTCTACATCACTTCACAACTACAGGCCCATTTCTAACTTAACTGTATTGTTGAAGGTTCTTCAAGGAGAATGACCAACTGAAAGAGTTCCTGAGAGCTAATAATGTGCTTTCAGTGCCCCAGTCTGGCTTCAGGAAATACCATAGTACCATCACAGCATCCCTAAAGGTTGTTAATGATATAACTGAGTCACTGGATCTGGAAACCTGTGCTGATCTTTTTATCAGTTTCTCAAAGTCCTTAAATATAGTTGACCTTCTTATCATTAAGACACTGCTGCTCAAGATGATGTCTGAACAGGCTGTTCTCACTCTGACCTCTCTGAAAGGACACAATGTCTCAGACTTGATGCCATTTGCTCAAACGTGCTACATGTTGCATCAGGGGTTACCCAAGGTTTGGTTTTGGGCCCACTTGTGTTTACTGTCCAGGTCAATAGCCTGGGTCAAAATGTTCCAAATGCACAGTTTCATTTTATGTATTAGTGATAGAAATTTATGATGTACTGATGTGGTGCCACCTTATGCTGAATCACTGCATCACAGTATTTGCAGGAGGTAAACATGAAACTAAATAAGGAGGAAGAAAAGAGGGTTGAGGGTATGTAAACAAAAAAGAGAGAACAGATAAAGAAAAGGACAAGAAAGGTGAGCAGGAACAATACAAGGCAATATGAAAACAGGAAAAGAAATGAGGAAAAGATGAGAAAGGAGGAGACGAGAGGTGGACAGACCAGAAAAAGAGCGAATTGTGGGAAAAGAGAATAGGAGGTGTGGGGCTACAGAGCCGTCAAAAGAGGAGCGATAAGGAGATGCCGTTAATTCGGAGTTCAGAGAGATTTTTTAGTTTGACACACTCGGCAGGAGGCCTTTGACTGCTACTGCCTTTGAACTACAGTACTTACACACACGCACATACAACACACACACACACACACACACACACACACACACACACACACACACACACACACAAGCACACACATTCACTGTTGGCCAAGGATAATGTTCGCCTGGAGGTAAAACAACACAGAGAAAAACACAGAGAGAACACCACAAATGGAGAGAGCCACATATCCTGTGTATTTAATTTTATTGGTTCATCTTGTCTGTAAATGTCACATACTATCAAAGGCCCCACTGGTTTCTACATACAAAGATATCACTGCTTTGGTGAAACAAAACACAAATGTGTGTCTGTTTCCTGGAATATGAGTGTCTGACCAGGAACAAAGCTCCTGATGGTCAAACTATGTAGAGATGCTGAATATCTGCTGCTGGTGATAGTGCCAGTAGGATTCTTAGTCCCACACTGGGACATTATAAACCTCCTGTAAACCACCTACACTGTCATCTTTTCTTCCTCACCCTGTATTCCCTCATACTTTTCATTCACCCCTCTCTCCAGCAGTTATTCTGTGTTTTCCTGCATTTTCACAATACATGATTTTACACATCCGCTCATGACCCCCCGCAAGCATAAATATCAACATATTTCTTTCCTCTGCCAGATCGCCAATGTCATGTTACTGTCATTACGTTTTAGCCTTTCCTGTATTTGTCTGTGTGTGTTACCATTCCTTCCCCTATTCCTGCTTGCATGTGCTCCTGCCTATTATCCATCTGTGCCCATGTTTCGACCTGTCTCTGATATGCTTGCCTGCCCTTACTTCCTGAATTTGTTTGCCTGCTCAGACTGTCTTCATATTGAATTGTGCCTGAATTGTGACATGCAAGGTTCTCTCAACAACTAAGACCTGAATTTATTTTGGTTTGGTTATATAATCATCTGCTGGGGAGATTGTAGCTGTAACACATTGTAACAATATAGCATTGTAATGTCGCACGACAGTTAGTGCCTGGTCACACAAATGAGAAAGTGAATTATGCTCTCAGCCATCAACCTGACAGTTAATTGAAGCACAAATATTTGTACCTATTTGTACAACTGACTGCAAACCATGCTGGCTCTCTTTTGGAGTAGTTTATATACAACATAACAGTGCTTCACAGCTAATATAGCTTCATCCATTTTAGTCTCCATTCCCTCAAAGCTCAGTAGCGTCAAGATGTTTTTCAGTCCGTATGGTGCGAGCTTCAGCGGCACACAATATTTTTGTGCCCATCATATTCCCAAAACCCCAAGTTTATTTTTGGTGCAAGTGGGTCTTATCTAATATGAGGAGAAACAGAAGGCAAGAGGACAAGAGGAAAAAGGAGGAAGAAAAATACCAACATAAGACATGCCAGTGGCGAGACATTCCATTTTTTGAGACTGTGATGGACAAAAAACATTTTGCTTTCATTTCTCTCTGCATTTATATGTTGACTTCAATGAACTGATACAAATGCTGAGCTGTGAGTCACCTGTGTGTAGCTGGCTACACACCAGAGGACACCAGGCCCAGCTCCCACCACCCAGTCAAGGAAAGCATCACAGCGGGAGACGGGTCCTCTCTTCAGCATTTCTCTCTTTGCAGTTTATCCCAGGAGGCACCAGTGGAGAAGCATAGTTCGTATTCCACATTCATTAAATAGTTGTACTTAGTAATAAGTAACAGCAGAGTTGGATAGAAATGTAATATTCAGGTATGGCACTGGTGGCCTAATTCAAGCACTGGAAGTCTCTGTTACAAAACCTGTATGATAGACCATTAAAACGCAGAGAGGACAAACCTTTTGAACTAATGAGACAAGAAAACATACAGTGATATAACCACAGGTCAGCACTAGCAAAGAAAAAAATAAATAAATAAACACAAAATGATTCTACTAATGAACTGCTAATGAAGAAAATCCAGTTTAACACTAACTCACATCAAGTCCATCATGTGGCCCAAAGGTCAGAGTTTGTCCCATAAAAGATTTATAGCTTATGCTGCATACAGCATTTTATTAAGGGATTAAGACAAACCAAGACACAATTTAATGTGTTTCTAAGAGTGCTGCCAGTAAGGCACTAAAGATTAAAGATGCAGCTCGTTTAAGTAAATGGCAACTCTTCCTCTTTCCCTCATTTACACACACTACTACTGGTTATCTTGATCAGTCTCTTGATACCGTGTTTCTTGTCTTTGGATCTGTTTTTTTTTTTTTTTTTTTACACCAGATCCTCTGTCATGAATGTTTTACAAGGTCTTAATCTTAATTTGCTGGTGTTTTATGTTTTGACAGCATCTTTTTCTTGAAATGTGTTCTGGCCCAAATGCCTCGTCAAAATAAAGGCAAACATGCCACAAAAATCTTCGAAAGAAATGCCATCTATGTCTGTGCATCTATTTGAGATGTAAATTGAGATCACATTGAAAGGTTGTGGGTGTATAAATATCTTTGTGTGTGTTTGTGTGTGTGTGGACACCGCAGGGCAGCCAGGAACAGGAAGATCGAAGGATCATACTAATGAACTGATAAAAACCTGTGGTGGGAAGAGGGAGGGTGATGGAAAGAAGGAGATATTCTTTTTTAAGATGAATAAGAGCCTTTGTAGCGAAAGTGCATCGATCTTCCTCTTCAATATTCTACAGATCAGAAGAGGGCTGGATGAAGCATAGGCAACACAATGAGATACACAATTGTATTAGTGTAACTACACTTCTAAGGCCCCTCCATTGACTGCATTCCTTCCTCAACCCAGTTGGAGTTAGTTAAGGGGAGTACATTATCAGCTACTGAGGCTTTAGACATAACCAGTCAAATCACCTTGTTCCCTTTCCTTCAAAAGCACTGCACTCTTTGTAACAGTGCTTTGATAATTTAGTGGCAGAGTGGCGCTCTCTTCCATCACCAAAGCTTCTCCCTTGAGAAAACTGATGTCTTTGTACACAGAACAAGCAAACATACAGTACCTTAGCTCAGAAGAAGATAACACATTTGGTTGGTCTTACAAGAATAGTTGCACAGTATAGGAAGTGCATTAATGATATTAGATGGTTCAATGATATTAGAACATAAGCCAGATAAGAATTGGAAGCAAACTGTGGGGACAGTCTGCAGCCAAATAATGGTGGCAAACTGTGGAGACAGTTTGGCTCCAGGAGGGGGGCCTTCCAACAGCCACTTCCTGACATCTGTAGAGGATGCTGCCTGTCTCCACAATCCTGACTCAGTGCGTCAGGGTGGTGACTGATGTTTTTGTGTTCAATGACAGCATGCCTACAGTACATGTATATGTATATTATACATATGAAAAATCTTATTTTTATTTTTTATTTTTCCTCTTCAAGTCATGGGAACTGGCCAAGAAATCTGCAAGAAATGTTACATCTGCCCCTGGAACATGATCTGAACTGCAGGAACCTCTTATCTCTCTTGGAGCTTCTCCCTCTTTCTATCTCTCTCCCTGTGAGCATGTCTGTGTGATTGTCTGCAGGTGTGCCGGAGTCAGGGCGGAGCCACCAGCTGCATCTCATCACCGTAATCAAGACCTCTACATATACTCAGCACTGCCATCTCCACCCTGCCAGGATGTAGTCTCATCTACCAGTTAGTGTTGTTATGCTCCAGCCTTGTGTTCCACTGTTTTTGATGCACAGCAATTACAGTGAAGCGGCCACTGGAAATAAAATTCTCAGGCTCCTTCCAACAGTGCTCAAACAACATGTTTAAAAAGAAAATCATGCAAGCAAGAATGAAAATCTAATACATATAACATGAAATAGTACAGAAGTTAAACTATATGACTACAATATAATGTATATAAAACAAATTATAATGCAATAAATACAATGTATAAAACAGTCTAAAGTAGACTGTAGTCTACTGGAGCCACACTGGGGTTGCAGGGGTCACTGATAATCCTGTTGGTCTCCTTCGTGCACCACAGGGTAGAGGTCCTCCATGGATGACAACTCCAACCTGATAATGTGCTGAGCAGCATTCACCTCCCTCTGTAATCCCTTATGGTTGAGGATGGTGCAATTTTCATACCAGGTCATGATGCAGTCAATCAGGATACTCTCAGTGGTGCACCTGTAGAAGTTTCTGATAGAGAAGTTTCTGACTCCCCAGTCTGTGGAGGAAGAAGAGCCATTGTCTCGCTGTCTTTCTGTTGGTGTCAGTGTGATGAGTCCAGTTCAGGTCCTCAGTGATGTGAACCTTGAGGAACCTGAAGCTGTTGACACTCTCCACAGTAGTTCCATTGATGTTGATGTTGTGTTCTCCCTGTCACTTCCTGTCGTCTGTAATCAACTCCTTTGTTTTGCTGATGTTGATGTGGAGGTTGTTGTCCTTGCACCAAAATGTCACGGCTCTGGCCTCCTCTCTGTGGGCCATGTCGCTGCCATGAGGGGCACCGGTGTTGAGTGTCAGGAGGATATAGTGGTGCCTATCTACACAGCCTGCGGTCTGCCCGTCAGGACGTTTAGGGTTCAGTTTCACAGGACGGTGCTGAGCTTTTACTCACATTGCTCTCTCACTTTCTCTCACACACACGCAATAGTTCACATTATTTTTTGTGAGAGAACACAAGGAATCAACTGTATATTCATGTAATTCATAGATGAACCTCCACTGTCTCTATACTATACAGTGTAACAGAGATTTGTGTGAGAACGACAGGATTTGTGTATGTGTGTGTGTAAGTGAGAGGGACAGAGAGAGAGAGAGAAAGACCGAACAGCGTCAGTCTGTGCCATACACTCCTTACATAAAACCCCTGCTGTTCTTTAAGAGTCTTTCCAAAAAACAACCAATCGCTGAACTTGATGAAAATACTATGACAATCCCATTGGCCATCCTAACAACCCATTTGACCAATGCAAGAGCTCTGCCCAAATATGGATGTGTGGTAACTGTCAAATCACCAGGGGCACTTATTTCATTCTTTGAACATCCAAGCTGCATTATTTCTTTCTCTCTTTTTTGTGGAGAAAATGAAGATAAAGCATGTACAATATAAAATGCACAATTTAAAAAGACACATTCTGTTTAAAGCTCAGTGCAGTGAACAGGGGAGCATTCAATGCATCAGTATGGCAATTATCCAAGTATAAAGGAACAGCAATCATAAATACTGCTGCTGCTGCTGCTGCTGCTGCTGCTGCTGCTGTTGCCGCTGCTGCCTTTTCTAAGTTTAGCCCTCAAATTCTGTATCACAGGTTTCAGCTGTCTGCTTGTGATGATCATAATTGAATGTGTTAAATATTGTGTGCATGTGTCAGAGTTCCAGGTTGTAGAGATTCCAGGCTGTCATTCCTTCCATTTTTCAGTCAGGGACTATGAATCATCCTTGGCAATCTGTTTCCCCCTTTGAGTTATGAAAGTAAACAAAGAGTGAATGTTGGTTCAGTCATTGTTACATTAGTAGTAGCAGTAGTAGTGTATGTTCAGAAAACAAAGGATCAGTACCCTGCCCTTTGTCATCTGGTACATGCAGAACATTAAAATGGTTCCTTTTTATCCTAGCTAGACACTCTTACAGTGTCTGTCGTAATGGAATCAATGACAGTCCTGCTGCCAAGCAGCTATATGATGTGAGGTGTAAGATCTTATTTTGTGACTGACACTAAGAGTATCTGTATATCCAGCAAGAAGACATTATAAAATATGTTTTCAATGGGAGTTTTCACAAGACTTCACATTCAAACCTCTTGCCAATTGTAGGTCCATCCCCTCACAACCCTGTACAGGGCAGGGAGGTATAGAAAATTACTCAGTGGGTATCAAAGCACAGCTGAGGTCTGGAGTGACACTGGGGTTGCACCTCTGCTAAAGATGTCTTCATTTTAGCTTCACTGAACCATGGCCAGCAGCATGCACTGGAGCATCTCACAGTTGAGTGTGAAGCAGTTCGAATCAGCACCTCTTGAACTGACACACTTGGCTTTCTCTTGCTCAATGCAAGTGGAAGAGTTGTATAGTATCTCTCGAATGAAATACATAGGGCATGGACACGGGGTGACACGTCTGCTGCAGCGTGACCGCAGCAGAGCTCGTTCATGATAATCAACTGCGGATGCTGCACTTACCACAGAAGCAGGCACTACGCTGCTCATCTTTATTTTTAAACAGCCGGTCTCTCTAATGGGTAAAAACTACATGCAGCAGTGTAGTCTGTTGATAAATGAACTGATTCAAATAAATACCTCATTGCACCAGAGGCAATGTGACACAGCAGAGCAACCTGGTGGGTGTTTTTACATTTCACATTAAAATAAATCAAACAAATCAATGTGTGTCCATGATTATGTTTTTAAATGATGAGTTAATTAATTCAGAACCAGTTAATATACACTTTTGTTCTCCATGTATTTTGGCCAGTCTTGAGTCTTGAATGGTGATAAAATCAACTGTCAAATCAGCTACTGTTGAGAAGCACTAGCAACAGTAATCAAGTGGCAAACTCCTGGGCCCGTATTCACAAAGCTTCTTAGAGTCCTCTAAGAGAGCTCCTATCTTAGCCTTAAAATTCCTAGCAAGGAATCTTAGCTTGAGAGTGATTCAGGAAGTGTCTGAGAGCAACTCTGAGCAAGGAGGGTACAGAAGCTTTCATCTTAGTGAGGAGGTGTGGTTGACCCCGTTGCTAGGTATGACGCAGTCTTCTAAAAGCTGTGATTGGTTGTTACAAAAAGGGAAAAAGACAAAAAAAAAAAAGAAGAAGAAGAAGAAAAGAAAAGAAATGCGCTCCGTGCTCCTAGTAATGAATGGACAGTAAGAAGAAATTTGTAATCGTGACATTAATTTTATGTCATGATGATGAAACTCAGCAAAATTAAATTAATTGTGACACAGCTTCAAAATGTTTGAACGTACCTCATTCACATGCCTGTTATATTGCTGCTGATTATATTGAATCCAAGGAATTCTAAGATTTTTCTAAGATTTTTCTAAGAATGACGTTAGTAAGAGCTAAATTTAGCCTTAGGATGCTTTGTGAATACGGGCCCTGGGCTGTAAAATGAAGCCAACACAGAAGTGCCAAAAACTGCAGTTCCTCGAATGGCTGGCAACAAAAGGGAGTCTATCTTGATATGACAATGCCCAACTTTACCGCAGAAATAAACATATTTATAGCCTCATACAAAAAACTGTTTTGGCCTCTATTGCTCATTTCTCCATTCATGACATCTACACGGGTGGATTTTTACATAACTCATTGTTTAAATCACATTAGGTTCAAAGCTTTAAGTTATGCATAATTATGGGCATGGTTGCTTTGAATGACAGCTAACTGCTAGGTTTCAGCAACCAGGCTTCATTGGGTCCGCCTCCACTCCACCCCCTCAGCACCTCCACATTATTTGGGAACTTGGTGGAGTCATTTAAGATGGCAATTGTCACTGAGCTTCACAATGGCTTTTAGAAACCTATGAGTGACGGCATGGAAACCATATCTCTGTGATGTCACCTACAGATTGTGTTTTATACAGTCTAAGGCTATAAGACTTTTCATTGGACCATAGTGATGATGAAATACATGAACTAAAAACAGACAGCTCTCAATTTACTGTTTGACCTAAACGCTCAAGTGCAACACATCACTCACGTTGCGGAGGGTGATGTCATTTGTCGCATGTCATATTGGCAGAAGAATATACAATAGCGAGGATGTGGCAATCTGGGGCGTGAATGTGAGAAAATTGCTGATTTTCTGTAACGTGGATGCTGGGAAATAGCACAGTGGTCATCTAAACATGGCTCCATGGTATGAAACAAAGAAAAAGCAAAGCTTAAACTTTGTAAAGTTTACTGTATGTTCTAATATGCTAAAAAAAAAAAAAAAAAAAAAAAAATTAATAAAGGTTTAAAATAGAACCAAAATCTCTTCAAATTTACTCCTATTTAGCATAAGAAAACACCATGATGTGGTTCTGCTAATCACCTGTGATGGTGTAAGGCAGCATACTTTAGTCAGAGTGTAGAAGGCTGCTGTGAGCTAAGGACTGGTGACAGTGTTAATCAGTCAACCAGTAGACATGACAGCCTTAATCAAGGCAATGAGTGGGTGGCAGGAGTGTGCGCTGGATGAAAATCAACACCAAGTCCATTTATACGTCTCAATTGCTGACTGTGATGCATATAAATAACTTGCATGGCCCATTAGACTCACCAGACATCACACGCTGACAGAAACACACTCGATTACATGCGCACACACATAAATGCTCACTCCGATGACACTCGAAGATGTCAGAGTGAATTACCTGCATGTCAGAACGGAACAGACAAATTGTCTGAAGCGCACAGCAAATTGACCTGGTCAAAGCTGTTGATCTGTTGTTGTAGTGCAGAGAGGACACAAAGATAAACTCCCCTCTAACACACATACACACACACACACACACACACACACACACACACACACACACACACACACACACACTATTCCATCTGGTCCAGCTGTATTTGAACCAAGAATTGAACATGAATTTAATATTTAAAAGACAGAGACAGCTGTGAAATGCCACCAGACAATGATAAACTGTTAGTAGATAGTTCATGGCTCATTATATGAGGTTTGCATACAAAACTGCTGCTTTGTCAACAAAACACTGTACGGTTTTGGGAAGGTAAATCATACATCTTTCTGCATGGCTTGTATATGAACATGACCTTTCATGAAGAGGTTACAGATTTACAGCCAATTACATACTCTGTGCTAAGATGAAACACACATGCAGATAAGGAGGGAAGCAAGGAAAGTATTCCAAAAAGTCACTAACATTGTTTTCTTGATTGATCTTCAACCTCCCGACGTGTCACTTCATTTTAAGAACAGTACTGCTACAAATCAGCAGATATCCTGCAGCATTTGTATAATGGACTATATACATTTTTGTCTACATTGCTGGTAGTATTTGAGTTTCATTTTGTGCATTTTTAAAATCAGTCAATACAGAAATACCAAAAAAAAATAAAGCATGTTTCCGATTGATTTCTCCGTAATGGAATTTTCAAAAAGACAATAGTAGAATGAGTTGACAAAGACATTCAGTTGCATTAGTGCATTTTTGACTGTGAACCTAACGTTTGTCCTGAACTGCATGTTGATGCAGAGAAACGTTTACATATGTTTGAAAAAACAAACTCAGTACAGAGAACCGCTTGGAACCAAATGTAAAATACTGCAAAAACCATCCTGAGACTTGCTTGGAATACATTTAATGGTAACTTAAGCCACCCCTTTTTGCACTGATGAATTATGGAGTACACCAGTTGTGCATCACATCCAAATTATACTTTTGAACCCAGAATCACAGAAATTTTACCCAGAAATGCTCTATATTTCTGTGTGAATGTGAATTTGGGAAAAGCTTGAAATAAGTAAAAGTGAAAGTATATCAACTGTCAACACCTTACTTTTCCTTTTTCTGCCTTTATTTTTATCCCTCTCATGTTTCCTGTTACCTCAGCCACAAAATATTGTGTGCAATGAAGCAGAAATGCCACCAAAAACAAACAAAAATACACCTGGAGTGGCTTTATGTATGTCAGTAGTTTTGGTGATTTGCCACCAATGTAGATTGAGAAATACGATGCTTAAATCTTGACCATCACTTCCAAATAACCTTTACACTGTCCCGAGAAAAATAGAGACAAAAACAAAAAGCATAAGATACATTAAATCCTGATTAGAAACATAATTGCAACAAAAATCCTTCACACTGAAATATGAGATGCTTACAGCTCAAGAGGACCTGCTGTCTCACAATACCATCAGCGTGAACAAAGACGACCAAAAAGTGAGAAGCAGCAAAGTTTATCTTAAAACTGCACTAATCAATATTTTGATATTAACAGTGAATCAGTGTGTAACACGAAAGGTGTGGCTCACAGCGATAAACCCACAGAAGATGATCACCTGACTCTAAAGTCACCCTGGGCTCTTCAGAGCACTTTGACCTATTTCAGCTATTGTTTTGGTTTTTACAAACTTCTCATTACGTTCTTTTCCACCTGTTTTCACCAACAAAGCTTTGACTCTGTGACCTACACAGCACTAAACGATAGGTTAGTGAGATCGAATATTGGATTGCTATTTTTCCTCTGTCATTTGCCAACATGTTCTGCATAAAAACTTTCCCCCCAAGTTGCCAAAATAAATAAATAAGTAAACAAACAAACAAATAAATAAATAAAAATGATGCTTTAATTTTAATCACCATATTAACAGAGATACTTCCCATGTCTCTGATTTGCTCATTGAAGTCTGGTATTGTGCCCACTGACAGCTGTTTCCCCTGGTGGTCCAAACAACTGTCTAATCAGTGCTGAGTAGACGGGATTAAAAATGGGTTTGTCATCTTGTTACATGGCTAGCTCTTGATACCTGGCTGGTTTAATGAAAAGTAATAGAGCAATCGATACAAAAATGGAAATAAGTGCAAATAAGATTAACACAGCTGTGTAACTATGTTACTGTAAGCCGACCTACCATATTAATAACTCCTAAATCAGCACATTTCTGTCATTTTCCTGAATGCAGATGCTTCCATAAAGGGCTTTCATGAGTATGAAAATGATCTAATATGCTATAGTTTTCACAGTCACCAGATCTCAACCCTACTGAAGACTTATGCAAGTTTTTGGAGAGACTGATTTCAGTATAATGCTCTTCATTCCTCCAGTAGACCTCCACAGACCTGGAATAAAGCTGCTCTGGAGGTTCACACTGGAAACCTGTTACTGAGTCACTTTTTGCTGGTTGTTCTTTCATTTTCCACCCATCTGAACATACAGAATATATACAAAAATAAATAATTCATACAAAAATAAATAATTGAGTCATAATCTACATCATATATGTCAAACTCAAGGCCTGCAGAGCAAAAACGGCCCGCGATGGAATTATCTTTGGCCCACATGATAATATCTAATTATTATTAGAGCTGGCCTGATGGTATATTGCACGCACCACTAGTACTACAAGTCCCACAATGCACTGCCAGTGCATTGGCATATCAATCAAAGTCCCTGTCCCACTCGTTCATCAACAGCCTGATGGAGCTGTGGTCAACTTTCAGCTACTCTCTCCCCAAAAAATGGCTAAACAGAAGGTGGACTTTGAAAACAGGGGTTTTCAAGGCAGGTGGGAGGCAGAGTGTGTGTTCACGGATATGAAGGACAAAGCTGTTTGTCTTCTGTGCAGAGACAGTGTGGCTGTCATGAAAGAATATAATGTAAGAAGACACTCTGAAACGAAACACCATGACAGGTAAATTAGTCTGGAAAAGCTGCATAAAGAGCCAGAAGAAATGAATGCAACTGATTTTCCTTGAATTTAATGTTTAATGTTGTTGTTTATAGATGCTGTATCAGAACTGGTCTGTAGCTGACCCTCTTCTAACCTCTTTGCATTGCTCAGGAGAAGTGTAGTGATAAAACAATCAGACTTTTAAGAGTTATTGACCATCTGGAAGGTTCACCGAAAGGTGTGAACCGAGGCAGAGACAGGATGTCTGGTTGAGAGACCTCTTATCACACTCTTTCAGGGCAACAAGAGTCACTGACAACACTTTTACTTCTAATTTACATTTGGTCAAGACGTTCTCATGGAGGTGCTAACTCTTTCTTGATAGCCCATGGGAGTTAAGGACAATACAACTGCCTGGATGGACGAATGCCATGTCTCAAAGGAATCTTCAAACCAGATAATGCTGATGGGTTGTAAATTGAACATTCCTGAAGCAAACTGTTCTGTATGTCTGTGTGTCTTTTGCTTAACCTACCAAATTAACCAAATCTCAATGTTTGATTTAACTGTAGATGTAATTACATTGCTAAGCTCGTGATCAGTACAATAACAATGCTTTCCTGGTTTTTCTAACTTACAGAATGACGAAACTGTGAATTAAACTATTTCAAAGGTTTCCTCTGAGTTTCTACCATGTAACCATACCGCCATCTAGAGGTTCATAGCAATTAGGTTGAATGCACTTAGCGGATACATTTATTAATAAGTAACCGTAATAGCGATAATCATTTCGGCAAATATAGTCTGCCCTTCTTTATTCCTTCATCATGTTAAAGTAGTTATACCCTTAATCATCATGTTTGTTAGGATTAGTATTAGGAAATGTTACCATGTTCATTGTTTAATGTTGTCGTTATTCATAAGAATTGTCTAACGCATGTAGCGAACGCGCATGTTGTTGTTGAAGTACCATTGAAAATTGATCATTTAAAATATATTCGATTGACCAAAGTGAGAAGCAGATGAGCCCTCGTATGAATCATTAATTAATTCTCACTCTATAGGATGAAATCACGTTGCGCGTCTGCGAACCATCCTACATGCGTGACGCCCTATTGATTAGACACGCCCTGGAGCGATGAAAAGGTTAGTCGCGCATCGCGGAGTTCAGTTCTGTTCAGTTTTAGTTAAGTTTTCCTTTCGTTCAGTTCTTTCCTTTTCTTTCTTTCTTTAGTCTAATTTTTGTGTTAAGTTCTTTGTGTTTAGTTTCCAAGTATTTTTCCGCTCCGTCGTTTTCTCAGTCTTTTTGTTGCTGCTCACAACTACACAGAGTGGCCTGATTTAATTCTGCAGAAAACGCACTTTTCTAATCTTCGTGAAACTTTCATTTTTGCTCGCCACGCCAAGCCGCATAATTTCTATTTTGTTGTTAAAGTCTAGTCACGTCATAATAACTTTGAAGACATTTTCGACCGGCCATCGAAGAGTTTCTCAATCTTATTATTAGTAATCAAAAGCCTTGCCAAACGGCCAACAACTAACTGACTGCACCGAAGACCTGTAGCCTGCTGCTGACCCGCTGGTCCGGGTTAAAGAACCATCAGAAGCCGTTCCTCGTCTGTAACCGACACCGAAGACCCTCAGCTCCCGAGACATCCCTGTCCAGCACCAGCTCCCATCAGCGGTTCACTTGATTCGTCCTGCAGACTGCTGTACGGGCCAGAGTGACAGACAACGGCGCGGAGCCTCTTCGTGTTAGTTCGGAGCAGACATCTACAGGAACATCGCTGACAAAGTAGGCATACCTAAGCGGTTTTGAATAAGAGTTGGTCCGTGAGGTTGAGATATTGTTAATTTGTCTAAATTCTCTAAATCGTTCATTCAACAAATTAACTTCATATTCGCGTCCCCATTTCTCTTTAAAAGCTACTTCTCACTATCGCCAAACTCATTTTACCATTCTCTTGCCATAAGTTCCTCTGTGCAGTGTTTGTGTTAATCTATATCATCCATATAATCTATCGTATTATTCATGATTCATATTCATCTCATTATTGTGTTTAATAAATAATCTTTTGCATACAAGTCATTGTCCGACGGTGTCCTTTTGAGCTGGATATAAGCAATCCCTATACTGAGAGTTTACGCCTTAGATTATCAGACTGATCTACTGTTGATTCATTCGTTCACTACATCAGCTTTAACAGATATAATATACAAAATCCTTCGTAGCTGACGAAGGTTGGTGCCCCTGGTAATATTAACGAATGTAACATTAATTTAGAGGTAATTCCCCTACAATGCAAACTGTCTTACAAACTATCATTTTTTTTAATAAACACTGAACCAGTCTGGCCCTCGACTTGGAACAATTTTTGGCCCACTATGTATTTGAGTTTGACACCCCTGCTCTACATACTCAAATGACACAGAGGATACATCTGTATCTCACAGCATGTGATTGCCTTTCAATCTGAAGCTCATTCAAAACTACATGGCATCAGGTATGAACCCTGCAGAAGAATTAGGAGGAATAGACACAACTCGAAATGAGGGCCTTTTCTCCTTTTTTTATGTTACATTTTAAGCTGTTTTCTGCATTTAGAAAGATCATTTTTTGGTCATAAACACACCCAGGTGATACCAAAATACCAGAAGCCAACAATTACAAAGCTGAAAGCTGCCATGTTTGCAAATAATTCTTTTGCATTGTAAATTTAAGACATGTCATATTTTGTGCTCAGATAAATGTGGTTGCTTTTTTGAAAGCCTTAAAATTACACAAACAAATCACACTGTAGACCACTTCATATCACTGCTGTTATGATGATGAGATCTTAAGGAAATATGAGGATGCTTATAATTATTCAGAATTTGATACATAGTTTTGATACTGTATATCAACAAAGATAAATCTGTAAAGCCGCAGTGTAAACTGGGCTGAAAGCAACACATACGAGTTGACACAGAGTGACTTTAAGTTATGATCATGAGGAAGCATAAATTAAATCCTTACAAAATATGGTTCCATTAAGATAATGTGATCAATTCAAGATGGAGATGAAATGAAAGTATAAAAAAAAAGAAAAAAAAGAAAAAGTTAAACATATTTGGAAATACACAGTTTACAGTCTTTGTGCTAAGATAAGATGACCAGCTGCTTGTGGCAGCTTCATATTTACAGAACTTCGACTGGTATTAATGTTTTCTAATCTAACTCTTGGCACTGAACAACACAAGTTTGTACCAATGAGCTTCCCGGTGGGTTTTTTTCATAACAAACAGATATGTCCAATTACTGCATTGTTAAGCCGACATAGTTTCATTTCACGTCAGAAGAATTAAATCCAATCCTGACAAACTGTCATTTGTTTCCACATGTCATCTGCCATCCAGAGGCCATAGAGTTCATGAGTTTGTTTGGCATTAAGAAAACTTTGTGAGTCTTTGGGTTTTTCTCCACAAGCAGTGACTCTTAGCTAATTCATGTTGGATGATGAATGTTGGCTAAGTTGTCCCTGTGCTCTACTGTATAACCAGCCTCTCTGCCTCTCCAGACACTTCTCTATAAATGCCGACCCACTGGGCTAATTTAATAAAACCCTTTTCTATGTTACCACAGAGACACACCAGGTAATTACACCCACAGCCTGGCCCACACGCACGTGTTATTATGGGATACAGAATTGATCTGAGCATGCCCAGGGGTTGCCAAGGGAGATGGATGGCCACTGCCAAGTGTCTTGTCTCTCGTGGCCATGGAAACACAAGGCAAACGAGTGCATTAACGAGGCGTCCTCGAACAACACCATCCGCACACACACACACATACACACACACACACACACACACACACACACACACACATTATTGAATGGACAGATTGGCTAATTTAGCCTATAATCAAAGAGCCAGATTAACATGAGACACAACTCCTCTCTGTCTCTGACACCTGTTCAAACAGCAGCCACTTCATTTCAGGCCATGAGTCAACACACTCATCAATTGTTTGGCCTTTTAGCTGTGAAGAGAAAGAATGAAGTAACGGAAAAGAGTAATAGAGAATGAGAGGGAGAGAAAGAAGGCGCACAGCAACCTTTTAAAGCCTTCATTTAAAACCCTGGTGTGTTTTTAAGTTGTTTCATTATTAAGACAAGGCAGAGAGAGCAAGAGAGGATATGTGTGTGTTATTTCATTATTAGTAGGGGAGGAGGGAGCGGAGTGAAGAGCAGGAATTGTCCAAAGACTTTTAATTGGATTGCTAAAGCACTTTCTTAATTGAGTTCTGTATTCTTGCTAATATAAAAGGGTACATCTTTATGTTGTGTTGTGCTAACACACACATAGGCGTGCACGCACATGGACTCACACCTAAATTGAACCCAGGGGGTCAAGGGTAGTAAGAAGAGATGTGATTTGATGAGTTGAGCACCGGACGCTTCAGCAAAAATTCAATTTAGACGCCTTTAGATTGACTGGTTAATTTCTAACAGCTTACCTATAATAGCTTTCCTTACTGTTGCCTTAATTAAGTTCTCACATTAATGTTTTAGCTGGGGATCAACGCTCTTTAGAACCTGTTAACGCACATTTCCCCTGGTGGTCAGAGTGCACAGGTACACACACACACACACACACACACACACACACACACACACACACACACACTCACAACACACCTATAAGAGGTGAGGGGAAGTTTGGAAATTAAAAAGACAAAACCTTTGCTTCTCAGCAACTACATACACACACACTGATAAGGAAAAGCGGCCTTCAGCAGCTGCACCTGAAAACAAACTCATCCAATGTCATTCCTCAGCGATGCACATATGTTTTCCAGCCATGACAAGAAAGGAAATATGGCCTCTCACAGAGTTCCAATCATAGACCAAATTTATTCCAAATTGTTTTTCATTTATGTTCCGCCTGTTTTTTTTTCCTGATGGAAAGTGAAGAGAGGGAAAACGCTGACATCGAGAGTTCATTTGTACTTCTCCTACCTGTAGGCTAGACACGGAGCATCTGCCACAGCGTGCTAAAACATGAAATTCAATCTTGTAACGTGGTTGGAGTGGTTTCCTCGCTCCACTGCGTAGATCTGACTCGGAGAAGTAAAAAGGGAGTGCATCCAGCTGTTCTGGCAGGTTAAAATAAAGTCTGAATGTAAAATAGACTCAATTGAATACCAATTGGTTTCACTGAAGGAGTTTGCAGATTCCATTTGGAACCTGTTGGCAAGGCGTATTAACTTTGTATTGCCACTTTACTCTTAAGTGTATGAATTGATCAAGTGGATTTAACGAGTTTAGCTCTTCTCTTTCTCAGCTGAGAGGCTCTAGTCAGGTATCTGTTCACACCAGGGGCCCTGTTCCTAGAAAGGTCTCATGATCAAATGTGATCTTCCCTCAGCTGGAAGTTGTAATGCTCGTCGGGTTTATTGCTGGTGTATGAACGTTGTCTGCTCGTTATGCCATAGAGACAACTCAGAAAATCTGAACTTCATATGAGACACTGGAGCTAATCTCTTCATACAGAGATGATAAAGTTTCCATCCATGTGTTTCAAGCCTCAATGAAACGTCAAAGTGTAGAACTGTTTGTTGTCTAATTATCAAACACTCGGCCTTATCCACAAAATAGAAAAGTGCTAATCTTGCTAAAATTATGGTCCACATATGCAAAATGTGGTGCAATGAAGAAGTTACTTACCATCCAGATATACTTTAATTATCCCTGTGGGGAAAATTGTTTCGGCTGAAGTTCCACAGTAAATTAACAAATAAATGACACAAAGCAACGACAGGCAATTAGACAACACAACATAAAACTAGCAGCACACTGCACAAAACCACCAACCATAGAATGAATCAAATAAGACCAGCAGCAGAAAACTGTCATTTTCCAGATGTGGCAAACATCTTATAGACATGCATATGTTTTGACCACAACAAAGAGTGAGAAATATGGTTTTTAGGGATTTTAGTGGTGAGCTTTTGTGATACAAGTTTCCCAGTGTTCTTTGCAGGGTGGCCAGAAACCTGCAGCAGCTACATATACAAGATGTACCTGCGCCTTTGACCTGTATCTAGTGAAAGAGCTAAATGTAAATGCTTATCCTATGACCAATAAATTCCTCTTGAAATATCTTTTACACTTGATGTCTATAGAAGTAACACAGATGCTGATACAGGTTTCATAACTTAAATGTTTCATGGGGCAGAAAATTGACTTGGCATGTTTGTGAAGTCTTTAAGATAAATACAGTGAATATAACTAACTGTTCACAGTTCAAATTCTTCAGGGTACCATTATTTTATGTATTTGTATGTATTTTTTAATGAATCTTATACAACATGACTCATGCCTTGTTTGAACAGTTTTAATTGTGCATTAATGACTTCGAAACACAGCCTCCAGATGTCAGTTGAAAAGCTTCTATTCAAAACACAGACCCAAAGAGAGATCATTGACCTGTTCATGGCTGTAGAGAGGCAGGTAATAAGCGGTGTTATTGATAAAGAATATTAGAGTAGGGCTCAAGCTAAGCAGGGCTGAACTGACTCATGGAAACATATTCTGTCAGTTTACACCTTTAAATGCTTAATCTTGCATCTGGTTTGTCATGGGTTGATACACAGTGTAGAATAATCTGTGTCCATTTCCATTTTTCCCAGACCTAAGAAAAGCCTCATTATGAAGATGAAAGAGTTTTATGATGAAGAAAAGGTATTTTATCTTGTGAAGTTCCCTGGAGTAATATGCCAAGTCAACCACTGTGGCTGCAGGGGAAGAGTTTTTTAGGATCTGCCGATAAATGGCTCATGAGCTGCTATGATGGCTAGTTGATATATTTTCTTTTAATTAAAATTTCTCTCCAGGCATTGATTAAACCCCTAAAAACTCATCTCTGTTTATCAAAATCACATATTTAGAATTTTTTTTTTGTCCATGAAAAAAAATCCTTCATGCTTCACGTTGGCTTAGATGTAACTCTTCACCTTTGTCTTCATGTAGTATGCATGGATCTAATCATTCCCCGCCTTTATCTCCACCCACCCCTCCACCACTAACCTGTAGCTTCGACTCTGCTCATCAAACACACAACCCTCATCACTGGTGAGTGGCATTTGCCGTAACTTTCATGGTCAACACCCCCGAGCCTTGAATGTAGTGTGATCTGCAGCAACCTCCTGTCTCCCTTGGAGCATCTCTCTCTCCTTCTCTGTGTCAGTGTGGTCTATGATTGTCAGAGTGTAGACAGGTGTGCCGGAGTCCGAGCCTCTCCAACTGCATCCTGTCCTGTAATCAAGACTCCGCTCTGCTGCATCCACCCTGCCAGGTCAGACTACCTGCGCATCCCATCTGCTCTGCTCTGGCCCTCATCTCTAACCACCTCGCCTCATCAGCCCTGGTCCCCTGTCTCGGACATCAGCTCAGCTTCTCCCTGGGTCCTTTCTGGTCTTTTTGCTCAGCTCAGCTCAGCTCAGCTTATATCCCATTTCTTTTACCCGGCAATAAACTACCTTAAATCCCTTATCTGACTCTTTGTCTCTGTCTCACCTGGGTTCATAAGTTAGCCCCTTGATGCTGTAGCATTTGGCATGAATCATCATGTAACCTGGCAGGCTAACCAAGGCTAACATTATCTAGCACACTGCAGATTTGTTTGGCAGAGTCAACGGATAAAACATGAGAAAAATAAATGTACCGGTTGACCAACTTGTTGGCTCATACTCACTGTTGCCCAGGATAAATGAATGGGACAGTGTCAGGCTTCAATAAGTTTTCTGACAAAAAGACTACTGCAGGCTTCAGTTTGGCTCTCAGATTGTCAGATCCTTTGGTAATATATGAGGCTCACCATTTCTGCTTTTGCAACTTTGCAACTGAAAATAGAACCATGTCATTGTTTCGAAAATAGTGAAACTTAGCTTGGAAAATACCAATATGTAGCTGCACCTCTGATACGCTGGATTTTTGCTGGAGCTCAACCCGACAAGTTAATGGGATTGGTTCCTCAGGTATGTTATGTATGAAACCCAGACAATCTGAATCTGTCTTTGTGTCGCTGGTCCACTGCAGTTCCACTGACTGCTTATTTCAGTCATGATAATGTCTTGTAGCATATAAAAACACCACATGGACATGTTCACAATGTCAAACATCAGATTTTCACTGGAAGGGGGTCTTAAAGTATAATTTTCACAATAACCTTGTATAATACTCTTTTTGCTGTTTGTGTTAAGGTGACAAAAGACAATGACATCCAGATGTTAATATCTGCAATTACAGACACTTACAGACTGACAAATATTTGAAACAAATGAAAAAGAAAATTACTTCTGATGAACATAATCTGCAATGTTCTTGCAATTTCGACTGAGTGTTAAGTTTGTGGTTCCTTTTTTTATTGTGGCATGTGTGTGTCTGAGATAGAGAAAAATAGTTTACATTTAGTTGATATGACATCCGATTATTTTAACTATTATATATACATTACACAAAGTATAATTTGATCTTACATTGAAATGGGGAGAAATTAATTAGAGTCCTAGAGCTTCCTCCTGTTTGCCCATACTGTGAGAAGATGGAGATGATTTTTTTCCCCTCTTTTTCTTCCAGCTAAATTCACAATTCAAAGCGAATATTCACTAAAAACGAGTCTGCATTCCATATCCCGGCAATCTCAAACAGCCCATTTTCATTTGTGAACATGAGCAAATCTCTCACAGCTCAGGAGCTGATCCATGTTCAGCTACTGATCAGGCACCCAAGAGATCACAGGAACGGAGCAGAGATCAGTTCTGTGTCAGGATAATGGCCATCTAATCATTGCTGTGTCCAATCATGTCAGCGTACTGTTACAAAATACTACTGCAAAATTCTTGACTTTTTCCAGGGGATATTTTTCACATTTCAATACACAATAGAGAGCTGTTGTATGATTTTCAAAGAAGGTAAATGAAGAAATGAAATAGCAAAAATAATAATATGTTAACTAATATGTTAACAATAGTAAGAAATGCGATAGTAATTTACCTCTGCAATTATGAAAGCAAAATTTTGTTTTAGTTTTATGACATTTTATGATCACTATCTGGTTGCACAAGCAGTTTATGAGAAATAAAATAAATAAATGAGAGAGACAGAGAGCGATTTTGTATTCAAGAGTGCCTGTGTCAGGGCTGGGATATGGTGAAATGTCTAGTTGTAATTTCATGCTCATCTTGCCCTGCAAACACCATGACCGGCAGCTGTTTAAGTCAGAAACCTGTCCAGACACTGCAGAGACCACAGCAAAATGACTTCTCACCTCAGACACCCATCATCCTGTCCTACATTACATAAACACCATCTGAATGACAGACACTCATTTAGAAAATACCACCAGGGTGCAACGTGGGTATGAAACTGAGTGCATAACAAGTCAAAGTCATCATTTAGCATCTCTAATGAAAAAAAAAGAAAATGTATTGGAGGATGAGTGCACATTAGAACTAGAGTCTTATTTTATATGTGTGGCCTATACAGTTGATTACTGACAGAAGATGCAGTGGTCATCCGTATGTGTGCAAAATGCTAAGATATCTTTGAAGAGTTTATATTTGTTCATCATTTCTTTGTCCTGAGATTTCTACAATAAAAGCCATGTTATGCCCTCAACCCATTCATACAGTTGTTAGGCTGTTCCCAGAATTTGCCTGACTGCTTGAGTTTATACCCATTTATGTTCTTTTAACATTTGTAGGAGCGGAATCCTTGGTGGGAGTTTATTATCACACGAGAATCCCTAAAACTGTTGATCCGTTATGTTATCAGCATCAATGGCAACACTATATGCCAGCTACATCACATCAAGAGCATAATCTTTGTAAAGATGGAGACTTTTAAGAGCCTCTTTAAAACAAGTAAAAATGTGTTACACTCAAATCTGAAGCCCTTTTTCGGGGAGACAATAAACTGTACATTATTTATATACAGTTACAGACAGATTGTGTGTTCAGTGTATGAAATGCAAAAACATATCTTTACTAAAAAAAAAAAAAAAAGCAAATGTGTTTGTTGTTTTTTTTTTCTTACATTTAGACGTGTTGCAAAGTAAGACTGATAGATGTAGAAATGTAGAACTAATTATCTACAGAATGTGAACTCGGCCAAGTTGCAATAGGTGGGTTAGTTTATCATTTATACAGCTGTACAGCTTTCACCATTTCATCATTTCTGATGAAGTGCTTTGAGAAACTGGTTCTCCAGCACATCAAAGACAACATCTCAAAGTGGATCCATTGTACTGTCCTCCACTGAGTCCTCACACACATTGAAAATAACAAAACCTTCATCAGAGTGTTGTTTGTTGAGTTCAGCTCAGCATTTAATGCCTACCGTGAAACTGATTGGCAATCTTAGCACTCTGTGCCCAGTTGTACAAACTACCTTAAGTTCAAAACTTAAGTTTGTCCCTCATGCAAAATATTTCCCTAAACTAAGGGATCAATTTAGGAGTGTTGCATAAAGCCACTTGCCTCTAACTGAAGTGTTCAGACTAAGACTTTCCCAGTAGTTACTCTCATAATACAGCGCATGTGCACTTCAGTATCAATGGTTACACTTCACCCATATCATCATCCTTCAACATTACTTGACAGTATTATTGTCAGTATCAGCCAGCTTCTCCAAAATGGACAACAAAGAGAAAAGCATTTGGACAGAAGATGGGAATGTTGTTCTCCTTGAAGAATATGGAAAGTGTAACCATATAAATCAAAGTAAATTTAAGGTAGAACAAATGGGCACAAACAGAATTGCACACCTACGACTGCAACCCCTGACAAGGCCAGAACTCTGTTGTGAAGTTTTCAGATGACAACACCATCATCAGCCAGATTACAAAAAAAAATAAAAAAAAATAAAAAAAAGATGAGAATTCATATTTGGAGGAAATCAGCTGTCTTTCAGAGTGGTACACAGAGAACAACCTGTTGCTCAACACCAGGAAAATCATTTTAGAAAAAAGAAGGCAAAGACAGACACCAGAGTAACTGAGGTGGAGCAGATGAAGTTTAAGGTACCTGGGAACCAGCAGCACATCAAACCTGTCATGGTCATTTCACAACTTCACCCTGGTAAAGAAAGCTCAGAAACTGATGTATGTTTTTTTTGTTGTTTTTTTTCTCTTTAAAGAAACTTCGCAAAGCGACATTCTCATGCCAAGTTCTTGTCAGATTTTACAGGAGTGATAGAAAGCATCCCGATTGGAAACATTATGAATCTGCATGGCCCAGGGTAGGAGGGCTCTGCCAGTGTCAGTGGTACCCATCTACCGAGCATCAGGGAGAGTGGTGAGGTGTGGTGCCTATGCATAGCCCAGAGGATATTAAAAGACAACACCCACCTCAGCAACAGTCTGTTCACCCTGCTGCCATCTGGCAAGTGACAAGATTATCTGCTGTCATACAGCCAGTCTACAGAACAGCTTGTTAAATTTTTCTTAGCAGCATGAAAAGGGACTACAAATTGAATTTTGTTGTGCTGTAGAATTACAAATAAATTAATGCTGAACCATGAATCTTAACCATAGTTTACCATAACCACAAACTTTCCCTTGCCTTAATCATGCTGTAATTGCCAATAAAAGAAAGTTAAGGTTCTAGATGGGAGAGAACAACAAGAGTAAGTGCCCTAACACAACTCTCTGGTTCAACTGGTCATAGGTGCTACGAGACAGTGCTACAAAGTAATGCTTTTTTTTTTTTTTTAAGAAAGAAGGTGTTCAATGAAGAGCTTGGTCTTTAGTATTTTTTTCTAAAGGTCGAGAAGGACTCTGTAGAACAAAGGGTTAGGGTTAGGGGTTAGGGTTATCGGCGAGGCATGCCGATATCCGTGCTGAGACAGTGGGGTTGTCTGGTGTGAACAAAAGGAGGAGCTGGCTATCGTCAGCATATGAATGGTATGAGAAGCCATGTGATGGCTGCAAAGGATCTCTCTGAGAAGTGGGACTCAAACCAGCAAAGAGCAGATCCTGAGAAACCGAGCTCAGCGAGTGTGCCCTAGCTGACTGTAGTGTTTCCACTACAGATGAGAGCGCAGTCTCCGTAGAGTGTCTGCATTTGAAACTGGATTGGCTGGGATCATGCAGGTTGTTATCAGAAAGGAAGTCAGAGACCTGATTAAAGACCAAGTGCTCAAGATTCTTGGAAAGGAAAGTGAGGACTGAAACCGGCCTGTACTTTTCAACCTGAGCTGGGTCAAGTGTAGGTTTCTTTAGCAGTGGGGTTACTCAGGCTTGTTTTAAAGCGGTGGGGAACACCCTCATTGTAAGTGAGGAGTTGATCATGTGAGTGACAGCAGGGACAAGTGTGGGCGAGATGGCCTGCAGGAGGTCAGATGGTATAGGGTCCAGTGGACAGGTAGTGGGGCGAGTGTCGAGCAGAGGGTTGGAGACTTGCTCCTCTATGACATGGGAAAATGAGGAGAGTGAAGCTCTGTTAGCTGGTGGTATCCTACTGAGTTGGTCAGGCTCAGATAACTGGTTGCTGATGGTCGAAACCTTATCAGTGAAGAAGGAAGCAAATGGATCAGCTGTGAGCAAAGTTGAGGGTGGAGGCTGTGGGGGTTTGAGTAGTGAGGTAAAAGTAGAAAATAGTTTCTAAGCGTCTTTGGTGCTACTGATTTTCTACTGATAATAAGTGGACTTGGCACTTTTCAGATGGGAGAAGAATGCATACAGGAGAGTCTGATAGTCTCTGAGGTCAGAGGGATCTCTGGTTTTGCTCCATTTCCTCTCGGCTGCTCTGAGCACTGCCCGTTGCTCTCTGATGACACCTGTGAGCCATGGACTGGTGGGAGTTTTATGAGTAAGTTTGGATGAGAGTGGGCATAGGTTGTTTAAAGAGGCGGCTAGTGATGAGCAGAGTGTGTCTGTTGCCTCATTCATAGGGAGTGAGGAGAAGACACTGTGAGGAGGCATGATCTCCGAGACCTAGAAATGAGGGCGCCCGTGCCACCTCCACGTCCATCAGGTTAAGGTGTGTGGGGTTTCACATAGGAATTTACATGGGTTTCACACATTACACCATGAAAAATGTTCCAAAATCATGTTTCCCATGTTTAACATGTGCAAATCACATGTGAAATTCATTCAAATTCATGGTTTTTCTGTAAGAGACAAAAATGTTCATTTTACTAATTTTGCAGTACTCTCTTAATTTTTTTCCAGAGCTGTACATTGTGTTCTCTAATGATGTCACCAAGTGGCAGTATATTTAGTAAGAACGGTAATGGGCCAATGTTTAACTCAGTTGTTATTACCAAGCCCAAAATGTTACCATGCTGATGAGTGGCTTCATTTATATGTTGTGAAGTGAAGGCTGTCAAGTAATTTTTCAAGATGCATAGCATTGGAATCATTTATATTACTGATAGGAATATTCAGGTCTCCATATCTAGTGATACTGAGTGTGAGCAGCTCGGAGAATTCTTGCATGAACACCAGTGAATACCTTGGTGGCTGATGCCATGTAATGATGAGCACCAGTAATTCTACTTTGAGCTCAAGAGATATTCAATGTCTGGATATTCAAATGATATAAATTCACCCAGGTCAATGTTGTTACACTCAAACTGTGCAGAAAAAACATGGCTGCAATCCCTCCTCCTTTCCTGTTTTGTCTGACTGTTAAAAATTAGAGTTTAGAGGACAAGCCTTGATCAGTGTTGCCCCACAAGATCTCAAGCAAAAGCATGAAATGCAAAATATTTTGAACTCTTGCTTGAGGTTCTAGAAGGTGTTTTGCCTCTAATCCAGGAGGCTTCCAATCAGTTCCTTGCTAGGTAATTGTGGTTGAGGTAGGGAGGAGGGATGTTGGAATCATGGAGACTGTGATGAAGAAGGGGTGTTGGATGCAGGCTGTCTGCCTGTTTGTGCTAGCCTTGCTTTGGTATGGTATGTCAAGAGCATGATGTAGCAGTCTGCAACCAGTGATGTTTGGACGTATTCCATCGGGCTTAATGGGGTCTTTATGGTTCCAGAGGATATTGAAATTGTCAGTAAATTCTATCCCATGGGTGAGGCACATCAAGCTGTGCATTCAGGGCAAGGACTTTCCTTTCCCCAAGGTTGGAATGGAGCCTGATATTAATACATGTTCTGACTGTCAGTCGCTTAGTTTCTCCAGTAGCAGGCGAAAGCCTTACAACCAGTTTTCTTTTGTGGAATGTCAAAGATCCAGCATGAATGATAGTCTTCCTGTCACTTGGATGTATAGAGAGGATAACTGGCAACAGCCCTATTAGCTCCTTGAGATTTTCAGCCTGTGCCTTACATGCTTGACAGAATGGTGCCTTATCAGGTGTGGGGGCACTAGTATTCTGTCCCTGAGCTGAACAGTGGTTTATGGACTGTTTCTTGGGTTTTGCTATTTCCTTGTCCTTAATGCTTGTGGTGTTATTAGTTTCCCAGGCTTCAATATAGCATTATGACACCTTTCGTTGTTCAGAGTTAGTGGATCATACCCATTTTGCAATAAGAGTTCAGGTGGTTTCTTGCAGGATTTTGCCTTTGCAGCACACAACATCAGACCAAGTCCTGGTTGGAGTGAATGGTCACAATCTGGCACAGGTGCTGTGCCAGTAAGAAGCACCATTAGGGAATGCTGGTTTGGGAGCCTCAACAGCTGGTCCAGTGGCATCAGGGCAGTGTGCCAACCAAATCCATGCCAGGATGCTCTACAGCTGATGTAATCCCATGTTTAAAAGTCTGTCCATTTTCAGCACCTTGTACAGCAGCTGTTACAGACTCAACAAATTACTCATTCTCATGTATTTAATGCAGGGTTTCAATCTTCTTTTCAAGTTGTGCAATTCTCTCAGTCAGTCGCCCACATACAGCTCACAGATTTTGCCATGTTGTCTACATCCTTATGCCAGGTTTTCCAGTTGCAGACACAGCAAAAAGGATTGTGCTATTTGGAGGTCATGCTCACACAGCACTGCCGAAGCAATTAAATGTGCAAAAAATTTGGTGGGAGCCTTCTGTTCCTTTCTTAATTTTAAGTCCCAGTGATTTATAAATATCCAGGATCCAAAACACGACAGAAAAACACAAGGATATCAGCAAAAGAATATAAACAAAGCAGAGGGCTAGCAGGAGGAGCATCTGCTCTGTAAGCACGCATTCAGATCAAAAACAACCCTATGTTAAAGCAATGTAAGGGGCTTCATATGACCCAGGAAGTCCAGTTTGAGAGGTAAAACCATGAGTTTGGAGGCTTATTGCATGGCACAACATCATACAACTGTTATCAACTATTATCTTTTAAATAAAATTGCTTGAATCCCCACTAAATACTTGGCTTGGTAACATATTAGTTTTGATTTTGTCAGCACAGTTAAGAATTGTTTCTCTATCAGCCTCATGCCCATCTCAGCTACACTCAATAAAGCTCTACCTGCTGGTGTAAAACTGGTCTCAACCTTGCACTCCATAGAGTCACATCCCATAATGCCAGCAACCATATAAACCTGACAATCTGTGTTTGTGTAAATGCATGTGTGTGTCTTATATATATGGTAGTTAGTGTCTTTGTGTGTCTTCTTTTGCATGCCTCCTTGCGCGCGCGCGCGTGTGTGTGTGTGTGTGTGTGTGTGTGTGTGTCGGTTGTCAAGAGTTTTACAGGGCAGACCTTGACATAACACCTTTGGCAGGCTGTCATGGAGCTTTATAATGTTAAACTTAACAAGGCCTAATCCACACCCAGAGAACATGAGGTAAGTGTTTAAGTGAGTGTGTGTGTGTGTGTGTGTGTGTGTGTGTGTGTGTGTGTGTGTGTGTGTGAGGATGTTTCAAAGAGAACGAGAGAGAGAGTTTTGTGTCTATGTGTGTGTGTAGGTGTGTGGGTGTGTGTGTGCGTGTGTGAGAGAGTGTGAGAGAGACCATGGAAGGTATACTTAGAAAAAAAAAAAACCTGCATGAAGATAATCCAAATTTTCACTTGCGCATTTGTGCAAAAAAGTGAAGCATTGTATGAGGGAGCTGGGTGAATTTCACTCTAATTACACAGTCTCTTTCTGTCTCCTTTTTTCCAGAATATGTAAAAATAATACTGAAAAAAAACAAAAAAAAACTAAGCTGATATGAAACACACTGCCTGGGAGCTAAAAAAGTGGAGAAGGAAAAAAAAAAAAAAAACCTCCATCTCAAATTTTCTCTGATTGCTCCATTAGCTCAGTTAAAGGTGTAATTACCGAAACTCCTAATCTTTAATCATCTTTTAATTACCATATCATGTAGTCATTATAGCAGCTCCTGAAGGGAAGAAGTTAAACTTTCTACTTTGGTGTTTAAGGATAATTATTTGGGCCCTGAATCAAGTATTCAGTGCAGACGTTTTCTTAGGTGCACTGATACACATCTCCTGCACCCTCATTCCATCATCACCATCATTATCTGCTGGTAATATTGAGCTAATAATCTCCCTCACAGTATGTTGGTAATCTCTAATATTAACATTAAAAAACCAGAGGGTTTTTCTGTATTTATTTTTTTATTTTTATTTTTATTTTTATTTTTATTTTTATTTTTATTTTTATTTTGGCAAAGGTATGTACACTTCGGTGGTATGATTATTTTCAATGTAGGGAAATTCTGGAGCACATTTATTTTATAGTTTTGTTTTGTTGGAGTTCTGCTTTGAGGTTTATTTCATAAGTACTTATTAGCTGTTATTATTTTAACCCTTAACTGTTTAATCCGCTAGTGAGTGAACAGCATTTTACTGAGCTTATACTGACATTTTGAGGACAGAGTCAATGCTGTAATCTTACCAAGTTAAAAAAATAAAAAGCTAAAAAATTCACTTGACATCCAGGGTCCAGGTTCAGCCAAGTAACATTGATTTTCTGCTATTAGCTGACGTCTGTGACAGACAGAAACACCTGTCAGAGCAAAGCAGCTGGCTCATGTCTCTTAACCAGAATACATCCACTCTAAAACATTTCTCACATGCTAATTCCTCTCATTAAATTCTACAAGAGTCTATTTTTGGATGCATTTTGGATACTGTTTGAAAATTATCATGCAAATTAACTTGCAGGTAAACATAATTACCCTCTAGACTTTTCTTTGTAAATAAACCTGTTTCATGATACATTCCTTGTTTCAAAAGTAACTACTGTTTATTTACGACTAGTACTATTTATTAGATGGTGTGCACTATTTGGTTAGGAATAAGAAAAGATTGTTCGCTGTTGGTTTCACTTTCCTCCATTTTTGCACATGACCCTGACCTCTAATAAAGCTGTGGATGGATTGACAGTCAAGTTAGATGAAAGCCCTGTATATCTAATACAGATGTTAATGAGATCTTTTGCATCTGTATGAGATTGCCAGGGTCATTGTAAAGCGACTGTATTTGATGCTCCAGGAGTTAGACCAACCCCAGCATTGGTCAAGTCAAAAGGATTTTTCATGTGCAAAGAAGACACTTTCAAGAGAGTTTCTTTGTGTGGCTTTTGAATGTTTCGTTCTGTGTGTCTGTTAGTTGGTGACCAGGGTGCAATATGTAACTTTTTTGTCAAACCTTTCAGCCAAATGGCTGGTGTCTGTTCAAACCTCGAGGAAGTACAGACTGGTTTCTGAAGCTGTTTTAAAATACATTTTTTATCTTGACATAGAACAAAAGCTCATGGCTCATGCTGGGTATATTCATTTAATTCAAGTAAAAGCATGAGAAATATCACCCAAACTGGGCCTTTTTCCCTTTTTTTTTTTTCTTTCTTAACTATGACAGCATCAAATCTTCTAACTCCCTCTAGGCTCACTACTGCTGCCACATTAGCATTACATTTGCATTAGATTAGTGTTGCAAAAAAGTCGACAAGTTGAATCCACAGCTGTCCTGCCATCATCTAGAACCAATATTAATACAGTAAGACTGCTGCTTTAAAAAACACGGGGAGGAACGTTGACAGGGGTGTGCTGAAAAGACAGCCGCACACAGGCAGACACAAGTGAGGCCTGCATATGTAACTGAACGTGTGTCCCAGGTTTGGTCTAGCATCAGGGATCAATCAGGAGAATAAAAACTTGCTGATCCTGACACTTGTGAAGACTCTGGTAAGTAAAGAAGGAAAGGAGGGAAGAAAATGGTTGGCCATTAAAAGAGAAATAAATGCAAAGAAAAAGGCCAAAGTTAAAGAAAGCTGGGATACAGAAGCAGGGATACACTGTATATGAGTCCAGAGCTAAGAAAGAAAAACCTCCCAAAAAATCAGAAAATACAGGTAGTGAGCTAATCACAAAAAACTGACAGACTGTGTTGAACACATAGATCTCTGACTGCAAAAGTTGCTCTCAAGAGTTTTGAACATGTGTGAGGAATGATGTGATGGACTGAAGCAAAGGTGCTGCTGGCTTCATCAAATAATTCCTTCACTGACACACAAAGTATTGTATAATAATTTCCCTGGTGTCTGAAGAACTACCTACAAGAATGTGAAATGAAGTGATCTGGTAAATTGTTTGTTCATATCCAGTCATGGGATTGTAAACTGCATTGTTGAAATAACAAAACAAGACTATGGAACTTTTGAAATAGGAAATAACCTGCCTGACATTGAATGACAAAGCTCGCTAGTGGAAGTCATGGAGCATTTAGCAGTGAAAGATGTTTCCAGATGTTTCCCTCAAGAGCTGGTGGAGACCAAGCCATGCAGAGCCAGAAAAAAAGAACATTTTGGACTTAGCCTATACTTGTTGGATAGCCACACTCCAACACTGTTAGTGATGCTCTGTGTCTACTGGACTTGCATAGACAACTCTGTACTAACATATTTGCCAAGACAACTGTGTAGGGTGACATTAGGGGCAGGCAGTATACCTATTTTCACTGTCACTGGTGTCACATTAAGTCATGGCATAACTACCATACATATAATGTATAATAAAGATGCAATACAATAACAACAACAACAACAACAACAATAATAATAATAATAAAAACATAAACAAAATAATCTGCTCTGCTGTGTCTGTGATAACATGCAGGGATAGGACTATGCACATACTCTATTTTCTTTACAGCTACGCCAACGCCGCTAAACACAATGATGCAGAAGGTGACAAAATGAGCAAAGCACGCCAATTTATCTGTTGTTGGCTGCAAGAACCAAGACAGAAGTCTTCATCTACTCACACCATCTGAGTAAGTGAGGACCTATTAGGCTATATGTGTGCACTAATCATTTTACTTCAGACTGCTTTGAGGGCCAACGCAAAGCAGGATTCACTTCAAAACTGAGGCACAAGGATGAATCAATGCCGTCTTCAAACTTAGAACCTGCAAGTTTAGACACATTTATGTTGCTTTAAACAATCTGATCAGGAGAGCTGGCTCTGTCCTGGACTGCCCTCTGGACACCATCGAGGAGGTGGGTGAAAGGAGGATGTTAGCCAGGCTGACATCGATCATGGACAGCCCATCCCACCCCCTGATGAGACAGTGGGAGGCTTAAGCAGCTCCTTCAGTAGCTGACTGCTGCATCCAGTGTGCAAGACAGAAGACTACCGCAGGTCTTTCATCAGTCAAGAAAAACGGTGTGGCAACAATTGACACCTATTAAATAACCAGAGTAGCAGGTTGGCTGTGAGTGACTGTCGTTTCATGTTGCTTTTGCTGTCGTCTCACATAGCCAGAGCTAACATTGTCTCCACGCTTCATACTGCAACACAGGCTCAGTTGGTTTTGCAGGTACATGAAAGCCTCCTCTGCTGCTTGCCTCATCAGTATGTGTGTCTGTTGCTGCTTGATAGACATGCCCTGCCATGCTGTACACCTACTGTTGTATTTATATAATGAACTGAGTTTTCTGCTAAACAAATGCTGTTGAGATGCTTAATCCTACCCTTAACAAATTAACCAACATTATGTGGCAGGTTACTTCTTTATTATTATTATTATTATTATTATTATTTTATTAACATATGTTCAATTACGTTGCTAATCGAGTATCCCTCTAATTTCTGGAACACTGTGATATAATATTGTCACAGTAAAAAACAAAAAACAAAAAATACTGTGATTTAATTTTTAGGATATATCGCCGACCCTTCGGTGACAATATGTCAGTGTTGTGTTTATAGTGTTTAACTGCCCCTAAGTAGCCAAAAAAGTTGAAAAAATTTTCTTGTAATTGTAGGGATGGGTACCGAATTTCGGTACTTTTTTGGTACGACCGAATTCCCGCTGAAGTAGCGAGTATCGATTCACGGGAAATCCGTCGGTACCACATTTCGGTACCTGAACGCACTTTTTTTTTTTTTTTACCCTGTACGCACCTTGACGTTATGCGTCGGCGAGAGCGGAGGACGCGGTGACGCGGTTACGTCAGTGGTTGCTTTATCTTCAGAGGCGGACCGCAAGCGCTCCATAGTCTGGCTTCATTTTATCAAGCTGGATGCCGACAACGCGCGGTGCAGCATTTGTGATGCGAAGTGCAAAGCCAGCAAGGGAAACACGTCCAACTTGAGGAAGCACTTGGTTAAACACCAAATATTCCTCAAGGCGGAGGAGTGCACGATTTTTGACAGTTTAAAAACACAGGCTAACGTTACCACAGCTACTCGCCCGGCGCCAGCATTAAACGTTACCGCCAGCAAGCCTGCTGCAGCCAGCTGCTCGACACTTGCAGCCAGCTTCGAGGAAGGAGAACAACCGCCCCTTTTAAAAAGGTAGACGACGACGATGACGACGACGACGCAGCTTCAATTAGCATAATTTTATACAGTTGTTTATTTTGAATCTATTTATTTTTAAGTTATTTACTTTATCCCCACACACATTTTTCTCAAGTTCTATGTTGGAGTTATTTAACTTGATGTTATTGAAGAATAAATGTTCAAAATTCCGAAGTTTTGACTATTTTTTAAATATACAAAATAACTTTAATTACCAAACACATATCCCCCCCCAAAAAAGTATTGAAAACAGGTACCGAAAAATACCGGTATCGATTCGCAGGTACCGAGTATCGGTATCGTATCGATTCAGATGTGAAAGGTACCCATCCCTATGTAATTGTCACTTGTGGCCACAGTGGTTGTTGTTAAGCAAGTTACACAGGCTCCACCATCCTCCATCCTACCTCATCATAAAACACACTTCATTCAAACTTGCTAGGAGCAAGATAACTCATCTTTCCACTGCTCTAACAATCACCAGCAACTTGTTTGGTCAATATAAATCCTTAATTTACTGAGTTAGATGTGAGGATTTCGGGGGAGGAGCATAAATAAGCGCAGACATCAGAGAAGCAGCAGGGGGAAAAAAGAGTGAAAATAAGGTCACAAATCACTCAAAGTTAAAAAAAAAAAAAAAAAAAAACCCTGCCAACACACACACACACACACACACACACACACACAACCATGATACGGCTCAACATAATCAGAAGCCCTAGCGGAAAACAGCCAGGGCAGGGGATCCCCCCTCACCTTTATTTTATTTATTATTAGATATTCATTTATTATCTTGCTCCACATCAATTTGTGTAAAACTGCCAATACTCAAAATCCGTGCAGTTGATTTCTCACGTTAGAAATTTTCAGAAGTAAATTTTGTGATGAAATTGCATAGCCTGTGAAAACTGTGGTGCTAGAACTGTCTGCCGCAATCTGCTTTCCACAGTCTGAAAAGATGCAATGCATTTCGTTATGTACATTACATTTGCGTTATACACAGTTTGTCATACTTACTTTAAATAGTACATTAATATGCAATTCCGAACACAGCCATAGGGAGACAATTTGCCTACAGCTGGAGCTCATCAGCCATCACACCTGATGTCAATCCCAGCTCATCAGGAGAGGCAGCCTCAATCACAGAGGTAGGTCAGTGAGCACATCTGCATGCATGCTGGTATTCATCTCACCATAATTAAAGCAATGCTCCAACTACTGAAATTGTCATCTGAATGCCTTACTTCAATCACAGTAGGACATAATCAGAGTAATGAACAGCAATACAGTGGCGACTGCTGCATGTAGACAAACAGGAAAAAGTAGAAATGCAAAATCTTCAACACTTATATTAATATCAGAAAGAATTTGATATCAGGTACCTCAAGTAAAGATAGAAACCAAGCTAACATGTTCATGATCAACCAATGCAGCTGAAGTTGGGTTCCTGTTCAGTCCCAGTTACTTTAAGTCACTATGATTGTCTATTATAAGACAAACAAAGGTTACTGCTCGGGTTTATTACGCAAAAATTAATAAAATTGTGTGTATTGAACTTTTAAACTAATAGAATTTCACATCTAATTTCTTCAAATCTCATGTCTGTAAGGACAATAAAAGCCCAAATAGGTTTTGTAGAGGAAAAGTGGAACATAATGAAAAATTCAATACTTTGTATTATAAAGTATTACAATGTGCTTTAAACATTTGTATGTGTTTTTAATTAGTGAGCCATAGAATGTGTTTAATTTTGTTTTATTCACATATCCAAGGTTATCAGATGCATACAAGTCATTCCAAAATAGAACAACCTATCGTTTAAAGAGCCAGCGTGTGAGATTTAGGGGGCTCTATTGGTAGAATATTATATAAGTTATATATAAATTACCTTAGAATGACCTCTTTATATCTACAGACTCGGACATGTTGCACCACCATGCTTTCTATGGTGGCCCAAAACAATCAGACCAAACACTGGCTCTCCTACACGCTTGGAAAGTCAGGGATGAGACGAGGGGTATTTGTTCAATGCAATCTGCAACTTCACTGCTAGTTATCACTAAATCCTACACACTAATCCTTTAAGTTAAATTTTCCACAGAAAAGGCATGTTTTGACAGGAGTCAGTGGTGCAAACCACTTGAAACTTGAAGACTTTCTGCTTTTTCTGGCAGTTTTTGGCACATTTGAGACTGCAGAGCCTCATTCAGCTCAAAATGTATGAAAAGTCTGGGGAGTGCTGCGGGTTAAAGAAACTACGTGGACTGGTTATACTGGGACAGAGAAGCTAGCTGGTTATATTATGAACTGAGTATGGCCAAGCAAAAAGTTGAACCAAGAGCCTGTTGTCTGCTTTGGTGATGTTTTATTCGACTCTTAAAGCAGCAGTTATTTTATTTCTGTAGTCTAATATTGCTTGTTGCACCCACTTTAGTGTCCATAGCACTTCTTTTTCTTAGTTTCTCTTGTATATTTAGAACTGATAATGGGTGGTATGCACAGGCAGTGCATACAGTTTGAACAACTGTACTTGGTGGCGCAATGTTGTTCATCTAGTGTTGTTAGGTCGACATTTAATGCAGTTGTAGCGTAAAGGTGTTCAGATGCCCGACCCCAATACTTTCAAAACAGGAATGCGGTAATGTTTACTCAAACTGCATTTTAACCAACTTGCTTTTCATTTTTATCTAAGAACACAAATACTTTTACTTGAGTAAAATTTAAATAACAGTACTTTTACTTGAGAAAAATATTCTAGTAATCTTTCCGACTGCTGTTTTATGGTCTCTGAGCATTGTTCTTACAGTAGTCTTCAAACTTAACTTTTACAACTATTAGAACATGAAAATCAGATTTCTTACCAGCAGCAGATGATATTTGTGTTTGGTGGAAATACAGATGTAAAGTGAATGCTTTAAGTGCATCTTAAGACATATCCCACAGACCTCTATGCACCTCCTCACACTGTCTGTAATGGTATGTGGGTAATCATGTATGAAATTACTTTTGATTGAGTTTTGGTAGCACTCCCTGGAATACATTTCAGAAGCTGAAGAGAAGTGTAGGATGAGACAGGAGACATTTATCGCTGATATATATATCGTGCTGTCAGATGTTCTCATAGGAATTCCTTTTTGTTTTTAATTTGCTATTTAAATTGTCATTAGAACTTTTAAAAATACAGACAGTTAAATCCCAAAAATGTAAAGAATAAGTGCAGATGAATAAGAGTTTTTCAAGAGTTCGAGTTATAAACTCCGGATTACATGCAGCATTGATTTTGTGGTTTGTACTGCACTGCTGTAAAAAAAGGAGAAAGACAAGATAGAATATAAAGGATGACTGAGTTTCAAAATGTCAAAAAAAAAAAAAAAAGAAAAAACCCCACAAGAATGGAGAAAGAAAAAGAAAGAAAGGAAGTGAACTGAGGTGCTGCTGAGTTGACTGAATGTAAGTGATATTGATATGATGAACAGCCACCTTTCTCCTCTACTGTAATCAGTCATTCAACCCTGACAGACTGGAATCAGCCATTTATCTCAAGAAGAGGATAGGAGAGCAGTGAAAGGAGACAGACGGAGGGATAGGAGAAAGAAAGACAGTCAGCGATAAAGGAAACATTGAGAGACAGGTCAGTGCTGGAGAGTAGGAAGAAGAAAAACGATGGTGATATAGAGAGGGGTTGATGGGTGATGTGTATGAGTCAGGAACATAAAGAGAAAGAGGGATTGTTGGAGAGGTGAGAGACTGACAGAGATAAATACCCTGCCTGCACTCATCCAGCGTGCGCTTCATTTTGCCCACTTACTGATGAGGTTAGGATTAGGCCCTGATGAAGGTACACCTGATTAACACGACGTACTCTTACACAAAGTTTTAGAAGGTTCATCCTCAAAAATAAAACTTCCCTCCAGGAGTCTGAGGTGGGCAAAACTACTATTTCCAATGTCCTAACTTTTGAGCCAGCACAGACCTTGAACATGCTATCAAGGCCCGGCCATAGTCGAGGTCATAGGGTGCGTGTGTGTGTGTGTGCCTGTGGTTGGGTTGTGGGTCTGCTCCTGCCCCCCCCCCCCCCCATTGTTATCAAGTGCACCAATTGATTTGCAGTGATTAGCTGCACCTGTCCACAAAACGGCAGCGACTGTGATTGGTGCATGGGGGGGGTTAGTTTTTTCCCTTAAGTGACACAGGTGTGCTGCGTTGGAGAGGGGAGTCAGGCTACAGGGCGACAGGCAACCACAGAGTCAGGAAGGAGAGATCAGAGGCGAGGGAAACGGAGCTGAACAGCGGCAGTGAGAGGATACAGCGGCGACACACTACAGGTAGAGGGACCAACGCGTGACCGCTTGGTGGACCGGAAAGATCCGTGCGGCAGGACCCGAAGGAGGAACCGGCGAGAGAGAGTGAGAGGAGGCGCCATAAGCTAAGTAACCTCTCCTTACCTTCATGACGTCAAGGGCACGCTGATTTCCACAATCTATCCCAGGAGGATATTCATAGTTGTGCCCCCCTCCATCATAATTTATTTAATTGCTCTTTCTCTATTAGTTTGGTTTGGTGTGGATATTTGTCTAAGAGTGTTTTTTGTTTGGAATTTCTTTTGATGCTTGTTTTGGGGGGAGAGACACTATGACTGTACCTTTGTTTATTGGATGAACCTACTGTTAGGAGCCATCTACAGTTGGTTATCAGACTCTGAAGTAATTCAGCCCTTTTACATGTAGGCTCCTTACCACCATACCTGTGGATGCAGCCGGGCCAGCTGTCTTGCAAGACGAGGCTCTTCCCGGGACCCTGAACTCCTAGCGGCTGCTGAACTGTGTGTTTTTTTTGAGGCTTCCGTCCTGGGCTATTTTAAGTTTTTTATGTGTTTTAATCCTACTAAGACTTCCTCTGTGTGCTGATTGACAGACTGCTCCCCAGTAGAACTATAAAGAAAACAATAAGGGGTTTCAACCCCATTACATAGACAGTGGTACACCAAAATCTTTCCAGGCGTCTTCACAAATATATGCTTCAAGACAGTAAGTCACTACGTTTACATGCAGTCAATATTCGGGTTATGGTCAATATTCCGGTTTCTGAAACATTCAGAATAACCTGTTTACATTGTTGAACAAACAGGGTTATTCCTGTATACATGGTCATTGTAATCAATTGTGATATCCCGATCACAAACAACGACGCACGGACAACGTGTCGACGCACGGAGAACGTCATGACGCAATGCGCATCATTTCAGCTTCGTAGCTTTTCGCTTACCTTCTTGTATATCTCACTATCCCGGTGCTTTCTACCGTCTACAAAAGACATGATATTCATGTCTTTCACCAAACTTACGAGGTGACTTGTCTCCTCCTCGCTCCAAAAGTGTGGTGTTCTCCGTTTCACCATGGTTTCAACAAGTAGTTCCTGCACTCAAAAGACCAAGATTCCTTGCGAATACAACATAGCAGAACACAAATTAATGTTGCGTTCGATGGGGATATTCCGAAAGGCATATACATGACCAAATATTAGGGTTAGAAAAGGAGTGACCCAGGGGTCATATTCAGGTTTTTAAAAACTGGAATATGAGCATATTCCGGTTATTCAAGGTGTTTACATGGCTGTGTGCAACCGGGTTATTGCTGATATTCTGGTTATGAAAGGGTTTTTGACTGCATGTAAACGTAGTAACTGATGTAGTGAGTAGTCACAGGACGAGTAGTCAAGCTAACCACTAACACACCAGCTAGTGCAAATATCGGTCTTCATATTGTTTTTTCAAGAGATGCATTTTGTTCAACTGATTCTTACATCACAACTTTCTGCAAACAATTCCTCTTTTGTAAGGCAGTTTTACTCCATCAGTGGAAGGGTGGATAAAAGTAATTGGTACAACAGAGCTAATAACCTATGAAAGCTCTTGTTTTAGACAGAATAGCTCTCAGTTCCCTCAAAGGTCAGCATGATGATCAACGGTTCAAAACTGGGTGTCAAAATTCAAACAGTTAAACTTGAAAAAATTAGCTTAGATTTACTTTAGCCCAAACGCATACCTGCAGCACAGGCATCACCATTTCAGACTGATGGAAATCAAGATGAAGAGGTTCATAAACATGAACTAGATTTTTTTTAATTGATTTAAAATCAAAAACTGGTCAGATTTCATTGTAAAGTTTACTGGAAAGGAGTGAGGTTAGCTGGCTCCACTTTGGGATGTAGATCTTAAGCGTGACTCCTTTTAGAACATAATGAAATGGAAATGAGATTATTTTGCTGACAGCTTCTCAATAGGATCTAAGGATGACACACCCACTCTCAGTCCCCACAGATCTCAGGAACCACCCAAAAGTGGGGCAACTCCATCTTATCACTGTAGTAATACTGTATTGTACCTGCAAAAAACGTGTTGGTTAATTTCAATCAAATCTATTAAAAAGGGAAAAGCTCCATAATCCATATGTAACCTAAATACTGTTTGGTGCGGTCATTTCTTTAGTTTTCCTTTATTGAGTTTAGTAGTTTCGTGTTGCACTGACAGTAGTAATACATCCAAACCATTTGCAAAGAGGGAAATTTTAAGAGGAAAAAGTGGTAAACACCAATGACTGAAAAAATAGTTTAATTACAATAAAATAGCTTATTTTACATGGTGACTGACATGTTTTTGTTCTCATTTACTTTCATGCCACAGCTGAGACTGAAATGAACAGATCTACTTTTCAGTTCATTGTTTGATCCAGATGGTTTTTGCTTAGCGACCGTATGTAATGAATTCATCAAACCCCAAGGGAAGAATGTGACTAAGAGCTACTGTACAATCAGACTTTTGATGAGCGTTGCGTGGGAGAAAATACAGACAAGCTCTTATATTTGTGATTCAAATAAAAGGCAGAACTACCTGGGATTCAAGGGATAACGTGTCTTTATCAAGAAGCCATGTGGGGAAATCTGACAAATGACAGAAGAGTGTGGATGAACAGTTGGCTGATCACTACGACTGATTCCTTTCAAGTTACATGTAGTCATTTGAATCACTGTTGATGTAAATTATATGTCTTGATATTGCTTTTAAACCTGTATAGAATTAGATTTTCCATCCAAATTCACAGATGCATACAACTGAAGCTAAGACTCTCATATTTTCTGCAAAGGAGCGATTTCAAAGCTTTCAGTGATTTCAGCGTGTCCTCTCCATCTCCTTCATGGAGTGTTTGAGCTTCTTCCTTTGGATGAGGACTCAGAGTACCAAAGGAAATTATGTTATCCCTCATGCCATCAAACTCTTAACTGCTCATGATGAATGCTGATGAGGAATCCTCATATAACAATTGGTGGAGGTGACGGTGCTAATGTTTTAAATATTTTTGATTGGGTTGGATGTTTTATGTTATGTTGGCTGACCTTTCTTCAAGTGCCACCATGATTCATTATTAACAAAAACCCAGAGGATTCAGTCCTTTAATTATTATGACCCCGTGACCTTTATCTTAGTGAATGAGTTGGAGTATTGGGAGTATTAAAGTAGTTTCTTTTCTTTCAGATAGAAGTGCCATGGATTCATTCATGAGACTCTTTATTAAACAGAAGTTTAGCTAGCTCTCCAATGAGAGCCACAAATCTGTGGGTTTATTTTAGCTCTGCGCCTAAATACACTTTCGTCTTTAGTCATAAATCAGAAAAACACACGGCAGATTTACCAGGCTAGAACTGCATCATACATTATCTGAAATAAATCATGTCCAACAAGAAAATGAGGTTGCCATTCTATGTATATATGTATTTTTTTTTTCCTTTTTGTGTGATAAGAGAATGGGAAGCTTTAATTGTTCAACTACTGTGTACAATGTCTGATTGTCTGAGTCCAGACCTTTTTAGATAGACAAGGACGTTAGATTAGACACACAAACGTCTGACACAACATAAGCCTGGGAGTGGAGGCATTATTCATTTCCACTTAGCACATACCCCGTGATATAGATGTAGACACTATTTTTTTCTGACGCACACACACAGACACACATAAATACATAACACTGCTCAGAGTGAGGTTATCCAACCACGAGCACACAAAGGCAACATCATAAAATGCATCTAGAATCAGATCTATTATCTTTGGTGGAGCTTAGGATATTGGAGTTGCGGATGAATGGGCTTTGTTGCTGGCGCTGTTCAAAGCCCACTCCTTGTTGCTTTGTTTGTTTTCATGAATTTTAATCAAAACATCTGTAAACAAAAAGCGAACGGCCTGCATTAGGTTTGGCTTGTTCCCTGGCTTTCAAACTGATGCATCTGCACTTTTTCTCTTCTTTCTGTTTAACACAGCTGACCTTGAGACGGAACTTTTCCTCTCAATGTGACTGCTGTGCAGCCCTGGATCTTACACCTCACTGAGGCATCACAGTGATGATGATGATGGGAGTAATGGCGACAGTGATGACTGTTCGGTCCTATGGAATAATCTTGGTGATTGTTTTGATATTTAAATTAAAGGATTACATGCTCCTCCATATGGCTTGTGCAATATTGACCAGCTGATTTAATGAATCCCTTTAAAATTCTATGGATGATGCCAGAAATGCCAACCCTGTCATAAAAAAATGGAACATATGATATCAAATTGTTTTGCAAAATACATTTTGGAGGAAACACTACGGTGGCCGACAAGGGCAAACGCACCACAAATGGCAAAAAGCTGCAAACACAGGAATGATGCAAAACCAAAAACACACAAACACATAAAACAAATGCAAGACAAAAACGCTGCAAGAGAAGAAGAAGAAGAAGAAGAAGAAGAAGAAGAAGAAGAAGAAGAAGAAGAAGAAGAAGAAAGTTGGCTAAGTTTTGGAGAGGAGAGTGAAAAGGTACGTTTTCCTTTAATTCCTTTTTAATATTATAAAAGATTACGGCCAAGTACCATAACTTAGCCAACTTTCTTCTTCTTCTTCTTCTTCTTCTTCTTCTTCTTCATGCCTTTCAAGAGGGTCTGGTCCCACAGGACCGGTCCATCCCTCAGGTCGAGTCCCCCTAGTGGCCTGGTGCACTTCCATTTTGTGGAGTGAATTTGCAGTGTTTCTCTCTCGCAGTTGTTTTGGAGTTTTGTGTGTTTTTTGACATTTGCAGCATTTTTCTTTCACATTTGTGTTGTGAGTTTGTAAGTTTTTCCTTCTGCTTCGTTTCTGTGATTGCAGCATTTCTCTCTTGCACCGTTTTTCTGTTGCATTTGTTTTATGTGTTTGTGTGTTTTTGGTTTGGGTTTTGCATCATTCCTGTGTTTGCAGTGTTTTGCCGTTTGCGGCGTGTTTGCCCTTGTTGGCCACCGTAAAACACATAGTAATTGCTGATGGATTATTATCACTATCAATGCTTTTCCACATAAGCAAGTGTTGTTTTCTTCCCAAGAGAAGATGTAGGGGTGGTAGGGGTAGAAATTAGCTCTTTTTGTAGTTATATTTAGGCTGCACAATCACTTTGTCTAAGGTTGAGGAATGATCACGTCTTCGGTTAAGTATTTTAAGTAAACATGTTGGCCCTAGGGAAAAAAAAAAAAGGGGCCCCTGTTGATGCCCAGCACCAGCTTGGAAATATTGTTCTAAGACCAGGCTGATTTCATTAGTTATTGAAATGTTTGCAATTTTGAGATACAACAATTAAACAAGTCCTCAAACCTAAATAACAAAGTTATGTTTAAGTGCATTTTTTGTATATAACTACATGTATTTATTTCAACATCCTTGTGTTCTCACTTTATTTGTGAATGCTCTTATTTTATGGCAGGATCTTTCTCAGCTCAGTGAAGACATGTCAGGATCATTTTGCTGAAATGTATAATAAAGACAAACTGCTGTACCTCCTGTGTAATAGGTAAGAAATAATAAATTCCTAAAAGATTTCAAAGTCTCACAGCTGAACCCAGCTTCACTGACAACTTTGCTGTGATTACTTTATCAGTGGTGAGCGGTCTGTGATTTCCCCACATGAGCAATGTGTGCTGTCACTGGAAACCTACCAAAATCAACAAACATAGATGTTTCCAACAGTTTTTAAATAAACACAAAATATTAAACCTTTTCCGCAACTGTCAGGTTTCTCTCAAGGCCGTCCAGCTCCTCTTTCTCTACATCTGACCTACAGGCACATCTGACATTACCAGCAGCAGAGGCATAGTACTCAGAAATGATTAGTGAACAAAGCCAGTGAGTAACTGTCATCTAAACATGTCTTTATGTGTAATCTGACTATTAATACAGGACAAAAGGAACATCTGTTATACATTTTTACTCCGATTGTGGCATTTATCATTTAAGCACAGTATCTGGTAGCATGAGCACATTGCACTGCATTGAACTTTTATGTAATTCTTTGTTCCAGTCTATCATGAAGAAAACAAAATGAAGAATGTACACTTGTTCTTGACATTCTTTGATGACAAAATTTGAGATACTTGTCTTTGTTAGAGGCAGACTCAAAGTTGTAAGTGCAGCTTTCCAATTATTATCTGCCTAAAACAATCATTTGTTCTTCAAGGTCAGACTGACAGAAGTTATTTTCTTTCAGACCGTCACAAACAGAACAGATATCAAGATTGATTTTTTTAGCAAAGGAAGCAAAGACAGATTTCGTAAAGATTTGTGATTGTATTTCTTTTCCCAGCGAGTACATAACATATTTATAATCAATTTGATCATTTCAGTTAAAGTACTCAAAAACAACTTTTTACTGCCATCCTAATTTGTTTTATTCATAATATCCCATCATTCTCATACTGGCCTGTTTTAAATTGTCCATTAACAATCAGCCTTGGAAGCATTGTGTTTTGTTTTGCTTTTTGTTTTTTAATCTGTTCATCTGAAAGTAACATTATATGAAACAAATTACACATTAAACTTCCCATCCCTTTCATAACATTCAGTTAGTTTGCTTATATACTAGATATACCATTCACTTATCTATCCTGTCATTCCAGATCTGCCCTCTCCTCCCTGCACTGGTAACCCTGTGTCCAGCTGTTCCCATCATCTAACCTTCCCTGCCCACTCACTCACTCTGTTTCATTTTCCCTAATCAACCCAGCACTATATACCTGTTGTCTGCCTATTTGTAAGTCTGCCTTTTTGGACCTTGGATTCTTTGCCTGACCCTTGTTGAACAGGTTGGCTGTTCTGCCTGATTTCCTGGTTTGACCGTTGCTTGTTTTAACTTTCTTTTACTTGCCTATCTTGGGTGTTGCTTTTCAGTTCTTATCTGCCTCACTCTGAGCTGTTACATGTATTGTCTATGCTTAATGTCACTTTGAATATGTATTTATACAACTATATAGAGTGACATCCAGGAAATAACCACTAATTGTTTTAACACACACACACACACACACACACACACACACACACACACACACACCACAATGTCATCAGCAGTTAAAATTATAATACAATTTGAGTCTTACCATTGGCGATTGTCAAGTCTTCATCTTCATGAACTCTTCTTGAACTCAATGGTAATCATTGTTAACTAAGTATTCACATTATCCAACCATTGTTTTTAATTTTGAGTTGTTGTGGAATAGCAGAGAATAGAATAGCATCCACCGTGAAAGGCTTCTGTGCTGTTCTCCTCTGGTTGATGGTTCTTCCAGCAACACTAAAGTTATGTTTCCTGCTGCAACTACCTGGAATGACCCGAACACCCATGGCAAGTACACCTACTGTCAGGTTAGTGAGATGGTGTTCTTTCCACCAGCCCAAAAGATCCACATCATGGTACATGACGTGATTCCGTGTTGAATACAGTTCTACTTGATAAATGGTATTATCCACAGGAAGATTTTCCCATTCTTCAAAGTCCACTGCAGTTTTCTTGTAGGCTGGTCCATCACCTGTGTTTGCAAGTACAGTGTTGATGTCACTCAGCTATTTTTGAAACTCCTGTAGCTCATCTCTCTCAGATCTGGTTAACATTCTGAGCTGACTGATCAAATTGTAGTGTCCCATTGGACGAGACCCACCATAACTCAAGGGAATCCCTGTGACATGGTCATGAAATTATCAAGGATATATAAATCACAGTGCCCCTCTCTACCTCCCCTTCCCACTGCAACATGAAGTTGCTACAGGAAGCATATTCGTCCCAGTCAAACATTTGTACTTTAATTACAACATTCCTTTAACTCACTGGACAAGTAACAGAATGTTTGTGTTCACCGTGTTGTGGTAACAGCTGGTTGTGAGGGGCAGTGCTTGGATTCAACCCCTCACTGTTCACCTGGCATATACACAATGGTATATATATCAGGAAAAATAATTTGTGAGACAATTTGATTATTGGTCAATTGGTGGTCATTAGAGTCCTCTGGTGACACTGTTGTTGTCAACACTGCTGATCAGTCTGAAAAGTAATTGTCGTGCAGCTTAATGTGTGATAATCTTCTGTCTTAACATTAGTGGTCATTACAATTCTATTCACTTCACTAAAAAATTTATTTAGTTCCTCAATCTGCTTATGTGTCTGTCTGGCCTGTTCATGGCACCATCTAGACACAAATGTGGGAGGCAGTATGTTCTTTGCTGACACAGGTCTATGTCCAGCACCCATGGTAATTAGTTTTTGAACTAACTCCACAGAACCATCTCCTCTGCAATGAAAAGAAATGATCCTGTTTTTTTGCAAAAGCATATAACACACCTCTTTGTGACCTTTGCATTGGTCCGCTGTCTAATTGTCTTTGAGAAGGTAATGTCGGTGGTGAAGCCAGTAACAGTAGGCTGCAAGCAGCCAGCATCCTGCACCCTCTGTCCACATGTCGCTGCAAGGCTGTATTCCCAGATTTGTCACATCTCATCATCATCCCACACATTTTGCATTTTACATAACCAACTGCTTCATTATTATCTGCACTGACAACTAAATTTGAATGCCTCCATACTTTTGATTTCCTGGCATGGTTTTCTGCAGTTTTAAAAGGCCTTAGATACATTTTCTCCATCCATCCATTTTGTCCTCCATCCTTGGGTACCTGATTATTTACCTAAATGTTTATTTTTAAATCAATTAAATGTCTTGTGTTCATGCAATATCATGTAAATGACAAACCCCCGCAATTAAGAGGACGTTGCCCAACACAGACAGTAGGTCCATCATTTCATCCATATTTTCACAAGAACTTGATAAAAGTGGAAATTAAAGGATAAAATGGACAAATAAGAAAGGAAATTAACAACATAAAACACACCTACTCCATGGAGCTATTTTCACCTTTGGCCTAACATGAACCTGTCAGTTTTCACATTTCACCTGGCTTTTTTTTTACTTTCAACATTAGAGGGGGTTCAGTCACCATCTGAGCTTATGACCTGTATCCCTCAGTCCACTTCGTCCAATTTAAATGTCTTACTTTGATACTACATTCTAATGAATCTTTGAGAGCTCATCAGACATAGTAAAAACATGATGTATTATGCAGGCTTATAGGCTTTTTAAGATGTTCTTATCTCTCAACGAGTGGGCAGGAGGACCCTGATAATCTGTGATCATTTCTCAGAGTGTCTCTACTTAAGATGCTTTTCCAAAGCAAATGTAAGAAGATGCGTAAGAGGGGCTTTACAGTCATCAAAGCCTTAAGATGGTTTTGGGAAACAGGGCCTTGCTTCAATAACTGGCAGAAATAGTACACACAACATTGACATTAAATGTAGGGGGAAGTATTCTCACTGCTTTTGTGAGAATTAGGAAAAAAGGTCACAGTTACCATCATCTTTCTCTTATAAGACTTTTAACAGTCCATGTCCATATCCAGTCCGGCTCAGCATTCTCTTTCAGCTGACGACATCCTGCTCTGTTGTCACCTGACACGGCCAGTGTGTCGGGACTTTGTGCACATAGAGATCTTGATTAGAGAAAAGTAGTTAAACGCAGTAAACACTTGTTACTCTCAGTAAAAGAGGGTACTCAATTTTAGCATGAATTTCATTTGCAAATTATCACATTATGTTTTGTGTGTGTGTGTGTGTGTGTGTGTGTGTGTGTGTGTGTGCATGTGTAAGGTAACTTATATATACCTACATAAGGTCACTGCTGTGCACTTCTTTTCCAATAAGAATAATTGAATAAACAATTAAACAAAATTAGCACAACTGGTTACGCTTGTTTTGAAGAACCACACTTCCTTTAAAATGTAAATTAGCAACTGTATTCAAGGTCAGGAAAACAATTGACAGTAACAAAAAAACATTTAATCAATTAATTAACGTCAGGTCTCTTGTGAGTGGGCCAGCGTGAAACTGAGGCAGTCAAGGCTCAGACATTTAGTCCATATTTATTTCAGACTCAAATCAGACCTTCAATGCTGATTGCATGTTTTTTTCAAGTGATCAAATTAGATTTGTGTGTCCATCGGCAACCTATCTCCATGGGATGCCTCCATGGGGTGACTATATATGCTGGCAACATGGCTTTCCAGCATGGAAGCGTGAGAAATGGTGATCAATCGCCTCCAACAATGGAGCTCTTTAGCACAGAGGAAGAAGATATATCAGGCTTTGAATACACACAATACTTGTTAATAGAACCAATGTATTATTTGTTTTGGTCTTTCCATGGGAATAAGAAAAAAGACAGAAAATTGCTTACTTTCAGTGTTAAAGGATTCTTATGTAACACAAAATGGATTTTCAGAAATTCTTCCTGCCAGTAACACACTTCAGATAAAAGCTTATTCATTCAAGGGAATCTCCTGGAGGCTGCTTTTTCTTTTCTTTATTATTATTATTATTATTGAAATATGAACAAACTTAAGATCTTTGTATCAACAGAACTCTTAAAATGCTTGATACAACTGCAAAGTGAATTTCAGGTCTACACAATGGTGGAAACTGGTGGTAATGTTAACTTCCCAGACGCGGATATGATGCTTTTTTCATACATATAGGGGTATGCACGGGGGGTAGCAGTCTCTTTGTTTAGGTACTTCCCTTATTGTGAAATAGTGATCTCTGCTTATACTGCTCCTGCCAAAAGCAGATTTTTACCTGTAGTTTCACCATCTTAATCTACAAAGACCCTGCTCCATGTTTGATCGCTTCCTGATGAAAAACATATATTTTACTAATGTTTTCACACGCACCAGGCCTGTACATTAGATTAGGACTTACTGCATGATCAAACATGCTTTGATAATAAAAAAGGTTGTGAAATCAACTGAAAATCAACTGTAAATACACACACGCAAAGGGCTCCTGGCAGTAAGCGACTAGTGTGTGTGTGTGCTGTCACACTGAGAAGCAGCAAGTGAACACTTCACACTGAGAAGTAAATATTCACTCAGAGATAACATCGGAAGCACCTTTCTCTCCTTCTTTTGCCTCTTTCTCCCTCACTCGTCCCTCTCTTTCTTCTCTTTGGGTAAATAGAGATGTATATATCAATCTCTCACTCTTTCTGGGTGTAAGTGTACTTCACTGACTACACAACTTCAATGCTTATCTGCACAGAGCAGGCTGCACAGTCAGTGGCTGTATGTGTGTTAGCAGATATAGTGGCAGGAGCAGTGGATTGTAGAGGGTTTGGACGAGCCTTTTTTTCTTTTTTTCACAAGATGGATTCATCTATTACACACAAACACGCACTAAACAGACATGAAAGTGTATGTTGTGATGCTTACGCCTCACGGAGGGGGACATTTTGGGGGAGGTGGGGGGTTTGCTTAAGATGTGGCACACAGTGAGAGTTGAGTGGCTTGTCTTAAAAAGCACTAGCACTAAACAGATTTTTATCAGGTAGAATTTTCTGCCAGGGTGCCACAGCTTAAAGGGGAAGTCCACCAAAAAGACGAAGCTTTAGGTAGTTTCTCTGCTAAAGAATCACACCAGCAGCATCTGTGGGGATTCATGTGTATGTCCACAAACACAGTTGAGACAGCGCTTTATCTGCAGCTATCTAGATAAGTCTCTCATGTAGTTGTAGACACTAAATACATCTCTTTTATTATTCTTCTTTATTTGTTGAAAGTATTTTTCATTCTCCTGAGAGTCCTGATGTATAGTTGAATCAGTCAGGCTTGCTGATGCATTAGATCATGGTCTTTAAAAAAAAAAAAAAAAAGTTATATATTTAAATTACATAATAAGCATTTCTTTCAAGGACAATTCTCACAAGTGCACCGCTTTTAATTATTAACAATAGTGCCTGGATAAAGGGAATGCAAAATCAATTAACTCCTCACATTAATAATCTGACTTTTAATAATTTGACCAATTTATTTTGTTATTTACTTATTTTTACTTATACAAATTTGTACTTAATGAAAAAATATATGTTTATACATCTGCGTGTGACACTTAAGTAATAATTTGCTTTTTGATTTCATTCCTTTCCCAGTCTCCTGTTCAAACTTGTTTGTAATGTAGCACAGTGAAAAGTAAACGACATGAATATTGCTTGGCTGGTGAAAGTGCAAACTGTATATGAGGTTTGTAAATGTGAGCCGTGTTCACATCCAATTTAAAAACAGTAGTATTTATCCAATATTTAAAGGATAAATTGGGTGACATTCTATATTTTTTTCATTGTCAACAAATTCCATGAAAAGACCAAAACCAACAATGAAATGATACCAACAAGTTTGATGTGTGTGTTGAACGCATGATATATATTAATCCTCTATGACATAGAGAGCACATTAAAAATACACCATTGAGCAACGCTGTCATACTGGGTGACATGTTCATTACATTAAATAGGTTGGTCTTTCTGACTGTGTGTTCGACTTGTTTAAAACATGTATCAAAGGGAGAAGATTTTACATCAGTCTTGGAGATCATGTGTCTGAGAAACATGACATCAGAACATGCTGCCACTTGGTGACATCAGTAGACAACAATGTATGCTTCCATAGTTATGCAGATGACACACAACTTTACATCTGTGCTGAACCAAATGGTACTGCAGCTATGGACTCCATTACTGACTGTCTTTTGGCAATAAATAAATGTAGGAAGTTAAATGAGGATAATACAGACATCCTAGTAGGCCCTAAAACAAAAAGAGAAATGCTATTAAACATTCTGGGAAAATTGTAACTCCCTGGATTAAATCTGATGTTACAAGACTTGGTGTTGTCCTAGATTCAGGTCTAAGCTTCATGTCCTACATGTGACAAAAACTTCATTTTTCCACCTTAGAAACAAAGCTACAACGAAAAGAATGTGAAAAACTGATTCATGCCTTCAATTCAAGCCAACTCAAGAACGGTAGCACATTATTACTGGCCTCCTGACAAAACAGAGAGAGACTTCAGCTCATTCAAAACTCTGCAGTTCGACTATTAACCGGAACCAAGAGCAGAGAGCACATTAGTCCAGTTTTAGCTGCTCTGCACTGGCTTCGTGTAACATTCAGGGTTGATTTTAAGATCGTCTTCTTTTTATGCAAAGCCGTTAATGAGCTCAGACCAAACTATATTACTAATTCCCTTGTTCACTATTTGCCGTCAAGAACACAGAGATCATCTGCTGCTGGTTTATTGGAGGTTTCCAGCAACAGCTGAAAGAAAATCAGGGATGCAGCCTTCTGATCTCTTCACTTTAGCCTTCAACTAGCTGTGACTTCCTGATACAGGTCTGAAACTTATGTGCTCATCTCACACATGTACACTGCTGCACTTCTTTTAAGATGTATTTTCATTCTGATTAGTCTATTTTGAACTTTTTATTTTATCTTTATTATCTTATTTTTTATTATTAAATTTGGTTTTATTGTCAGTGTTATGTTACATGTTCTCTTTATTTTAATCCTTATTTTATCATATTTATCTTATTTTTATTATTATAATGGTGGGTTTTATTGTCCCTTGTATTTTAAATTATTTTCCTGTTCTGCTTTTATGTCCAATCTATGTCTTTTTTATGTGAAGCACTTGGTGCATACAATTTCTTGGTTGTAAAGCACTTTGAGCTGCAACTCTTGTGTGAAAGGTTTATCTTTATTGTTATTATTATTATTATTATTACCATGACACCATCATATAAAATGTATCCACTGGCAACAAATGGGCTTTGAGCTGAGTCACAAAAAGTCATCAAGTATTGAGAGACAAACTATAGCACTGTTGGTTTTGGTATTTCCATTCGTTCGGGTTCAGAAGTGAAAAAGTCTTTATCACAGTGACATGATTAACATTGCCTTTCCTTTACAGAAACAAAACTGACCACTGCCATTGATTGATTAGACTTTGTAAATTTAATATATCGAGACATTTTGCAGTTATGTTTCAGTTTCAATTGAACCGGATTTTGGTCGCTGTTTGTATTTTACTAAAGTAACCCTTCTGATTCTCAAGGACTTCTGGTTTACACTTGAATCACACTGCCTCCAAATTGGACATGTCTACCTAGCAAGCAGGCAGCTTTCAAGCAGGGCACTTAAACCTTGACCTTCTCCAGCTGAGTTGCAAGTCAGTCTTCCAGATGGAAATACTGGCACAATGGGCCCAGTCCCTGTCCATGTCTCTATCCACATTATTTAAATGGCCTTAAGCTAGAAAGGTACAAGAACCCCACCACCTCCAGGGCTGCTGTGACTTCTGACCTCCCTGTGTGTCTCTGGGTGAAGGTACTGTATTATTCATTATCTGTCCAGTCACCAGCTGGACAGATATCCTTCCTGACAAGTCATCCATTCATTCACTCTTTCTTCTCTGTCTCAGAATGCACAGGGTCACCACGCTCTTACATTGCTAACAAATGCAAACATCCAGCCACCTGAGCTGCATGTTGTCGGACTGAGAATTTTCTTGCCATGATATGCGTGCTTACCACCGAGCCACCACCATACAAAACCTAGACAATTTTTTGGCAAATTATGGAAAATCTTATTTCCAGAAATATCCGCCGTCTTGTTTGTCACAGAAAACTTTTCATCCAGGGGAGAGAGCTTGGCAAGTCACAGAGGTTGCGATAAGCTATTTAAGAAGCCATTTATATTTCATTTCAATCAGAGCAAATCCACTCTAATTAAAAAAATTCATTGTAAACTACTCAACCTTTACGGGCGACTTCCTATTCCCAATAATCAGGTGAAGTCATTAATGAGCGACCGCTAGCGCTTAATTTCTCTCCCCACCAAGTCCACTCTCTCTTTTGCATTTTTATTTCCTTCTGTAAGAACGGAGCAATAAAACGATAAGAGAAGTTGCCGGGGAGAAAACCTTTAACACTTGAAGTAATTACTTCTCTTTGTGTCTTTCTTTTTAAATTAATTTTAATTACAGGCGTCAGCGTTGCCTGTAAATGTCCACTTTCTCCTAATCTAAAGTAATGTGACTGCTAATGAAGAGGGAATTGAATGTGTGGAGCCAAGTGGCCTTCTGGCTTTGAGAAACTCCCCCTGGCTCACTTACACAGTGGTCAAGGATACATGGGCAGGTATACAC